>NC_080026.1:60918288-61221318 GCF_030020395.1 Manis pentadactyla
GCCAGTACCAAATTGTCTTGATTACTATGGCTTTATAGTAGAGCTTGAAGTTGGGGAGTGAGATACCCCCTACTTTATTCTTCTTTCTCAGGATTGCTTTGGCTATTCGGGGTCTTTGGTGTTTCCATATGAATTTTTGAATTATTTGTTCCAGTTCATTGAAGAATGTTGCTGGTAGTTTCATAGGGATTGCATCAAATCTGTATATTGCTTTGGACAGGATGGCCATTTTGACGATATTAATTCTTCCTACCCACGAGCATGGGATGAGTTTCCATCTGTTAGTGTCCCCTTTAATTTCTCTTAAGAGTGACTTGTAGTTTTCAGAGTATAAGTCTTTCACTTCTTTGGTTAGGTTTATTCCTAAGTATTTTATTTTTTTTGATGCAATTGTGAATGGAGTTGTTTTCCTGATTTCTCCTTCTGTTGGTTCATTGTTGGTGTATAGGAAAGCCACAGATTTCTGTGTGTTGATTTTGTATCCTGCAACTTTGCTGTATTCTGATATCAGTTCTAGTAGTTTTGGGGTGGAGTCTTTAGGGTTTTTTATGTACAGTATCATGTCATCTGCAAATAGTGACAGTTTAACTTCTTCTTTACCAATCTGGATTCCTTGTATTTTTTTGTTTTGTCTGATTGCCGTGGCTAGGACCTCCAGTACTATGTTAAATAACAGTGGGGAGAGTGGGCATCCCTGTCTAGTTCCCGATCTTAGAGGAAATGCTTTCAGCTTCTCGCTGTTCAATATAATGTTGGCTGTGGGTTTATCATAGATGGCCTTTATTATGCTGAGGTACTTGCCCTCTATTCCCATTTTGCTGAGAGTTTTTATCATGAATGGGTGTTGAACTTTGTCAAATGCTTTTTCAGCATCTATGGAGATGACCATGTGGTTTTTGTCTTTCTTTTTGTTGATATGGTGGATGATGTTGATGGACTTTCGAATGTTGTACCATCCTTGCATCCCTGGGATGAATCCCACTTGGTCATGGTGTATGATCCTTTTGATGTATTTTTGAATTCGGTTTGCTAATATTTTGTTGAGTAGTTTTGCATCTATGTTCATCAGGGATATTGGTCTGCAGTTTTCTTTTTTGGTGGGGTCTTTGCCTGGTTTTGGTATTAGGGTGATGTTGGCTTCATAGAATGAGTTTGGGAGTATCCCCTCCTCCTCTATTTTTTGGAAAACTTTAAGGAGAATGGGTATTATGTCTTCCCTGTATGTCTGATAAAATTCCGAGGTAAATCCATCTGACCCGGGGGCTTTGTTCTTTGGTAGTTTTTTGATTACCGCTTCAATTTTGTTGCTGGTAATTGGTCTGTTTAAATTTTCTGTTTCTTTCTGGGTCAGTCTTGGAAGGTTGTATTTTTCTAGGAAGTTGTCCATTTCTCCTAGGTTTCCCAGCTTGTTAGCATATAGGTTTTCATAGTATTCTCTAATAATTCTTTGTATTTCTGTTGGGTCCATTGTGATTTTTCCTTTCTCATTTCTGATACTGTTGATTTGTGTTGGCTCTCTTTTCCTCTTAATAAGTCTGGCTAGAGGCTTATCTATTTTGTTTATTTTCTCGAAGAACCAGCTCTTGGTTTCATTGGTTTTTGCTATTGTTTTATTCTTCTCAATTTTATTTATTTCTTCTCTGATCTTTATTATGTCCCTCCTGCTGACGTTAGGCCTCATTTGTTCTTCTTTTTCCAATTTCGATAATTGTGACATTAGACCATTCATATGGGATTGTTCTTCCTTTTTTAAATATGCTTGGATTGCTATATACTTTCCTCTTAAGACTGCTTTTGCTGTGTCCCACAGAAGTTGGGGCTTAGTGTTGTTGTTGTCATTTGTTTTCATATATTGCTGGATCTCCATTTTGATTTGGTCATTGGTCCATTGATTATTTAGGAGCATGTTGTTAAGCCTCCCTGTGTTTGTGAGCCTTTTTGCTTTCTTTGTACAGTTTATTTCTTGTTTTATGCCTTTGTGGTCTGAAAAGTTGGTAGGATTTCAATCTTTTGGAATTTACTGAGGCTCTTTTTGTGGCCTAGTATGTGGTCTATTCTGGAGAATGTTCCATGTGCACTTGAGAAGAATGTGTATCCTGTTGCTTTTGGATGTAGAGTTCTGTAGATGTCTATTAGGTGCATTTGCTCTACTGTGTTGTTCAGTGCTTCTGTGTCCTTACTTATTTTCTGCCTGGTGGATCTATCCTTTGGGGTGAGTGGTGTGTTGAAGTCTCCTAAAATGAATGCATTGCATTCTATTTCCCCCTTTAGTTCTGTTAGTATTTCTTTCACATATGCTGGTGCTCCTGTGTTGGGTGCATATATGTTTAGAATGGTTATATCCTCTTTTTGCACTGAGCTCTTTATCATTATGTAGTGCCTTCTTTATCTCTTGTTACTTTCTTTGTTTTGAAGTCTACTTTGTCTGATATTAGTACTGCAACCCCTGCTTTCTTCTCACTGTTGTTTGCCTGAAATGTGTTTTTCCATCCCTTGACTTTTAGTCTGTACATGTCTTTGGGTTTGAGGTGAGTTTCTTGTAAGCAGCATATAGATGGGTCTTGCATTTTTACCCATTCTATTACTCTGTGTCTTTTGATTGGTGCATTCAGTCCATTAACATTTAGGGTGACTATTGAAAGATATGTACTTATTGCCATTGCAGGCTTTAAATTCATGGTTACCAAAGGTTTAAGGTTAGCCTCTTTAGTATCTTACTGCCTAACTTAGCTCACTTACTGAGCTGTTATATACACTGTCTGGAGATTCTTTTCTTCTCTCCCTTCTTATTCCTCCTCCTCCATTCTTCATATGTTGGGTGTTTTGTGCTGTGCTCTTTCTAGGAGTGCTCCCATCTAGAGCAGTCCCTGTAAGATGTGCTGCAGAGGTGGTTTTTGGGAAGCAAATTCCCTCAGCTTTTGTTTGTCTGGGAATTGTTTAATCCCACCATCATATTTAAATGATAGTCGTTCTGGATACAGTATCCTTGGTTCAAGGCCCTTCTGTTTCATTGCATTAAATATATCATGCCATTCTCTTCTGGCCTGTAGGGTTTCTGTGGAGAAGTCTGACGTTAGCCTGATGGGTTTTCCTTTATAGGTGACCTTTTTCTCTCTAGCTACCTTTAAAACTCTTTCCTTGTCCTTGATTTTTGCCATTTTAATTATTATGTGTCTTGGTGTTGTCCTTCTTGGATCCTTTCTGTTGGGGGTTCTGTGTATTTCCGTGGTCTGTTCGATTATTTCCTCCCCCAGTTTGGGGAAGTTTTCAGCAATTATTTCTTCCAAGATACTTTCTATCCCTTTTCCTCTCTCTTCTTCTTCTGGTACCCCTATAATACGGATATTGTTCCTTTTGGATTGGTCACACAGTTCTCTTAATATTCTTTCATTCCTGGAGATCCTTTTGTCTCTCTCTATGTCAGCTTCTATGCGTTCCTGTTCTCTGGTTTCAATTCCATCAATGGCCTCTTGAATCCTATCCATTCTGCTTATAAACCCTTCCAGAGTTTGTTTCATTTCTGTAATCTCCTTTCTGGCATCTGTGATCTCCCTCCGGACTTCATCCCATTTCTCTTGCGTATTTCTCTGCATCTCTGTCAGCATTTTATGATTTTTATTTTGAATTCTTTGTCAGGAAGACTGGTTAGGTCTGTCTCCTTCTCTGGTGTTGTCTCTGTTATCTTGATTTGCCTGTAATTTTGTCTTTTCGTGGTGGTAGGAATAGTTTGCAGAGGTGGGACAAGTGACAGCTGGAAGAACTTCCCTTCTTGTTGGTTTGTGGCCTTCCTCTCCTGGGAGAACAGCGACCTCTAGTGGCTTGTGCTGCGTAACTGCGCGCACACAGGACCTCTGCTTCCTGCCTGGCTGCTATGGAGTTTATCTCCGCTGTTGCTGTGGGCGTGGCCTGGCTCCCACTGCTGCTCCAAAGTGGTGGAGTCGCGTTGGAGGGGAGCAGCCGGGAGGCTATTTATCTCTGTAAGGGGCCTCCGTGCTCCCTGCAGCACAGGGGATTAGGGTACCCAGAGATCCCCGGATTCGCTACCTCTGGATTAAGTGTCCCACCCTGCCCCTTTAAGACTTACAAAAAGCACCCGCCAAAACAAAGCAACGACCAAAAAAAAAAAAAAATCTGAAAATTAAATAAATAAATAAATAAATAAGTAAAAATGGCCGCTTGTTTTTCTTTATTCTCCGGTGCCAGCCTTAGGCATCTGCTCACCGGTCTTGTTGCCCTGTTTCCCTAGTATTTGGGTCCCTGTCCCTTTAAGACTTCCAAAAAGCGCTCACCCAAACAAAACAGGAAAAAATTTTTAAAAAATGGCCGCTCGCTTTTCTTATGCCCTCCGGCGCCAGGCCTCCGGTACCCGCTCACCGTTCTTGCTGCCCTATTTCCCTAGTATCCAGGGCCCCGCGAATGCACTGTGTCTGCGCTCTGGTCCGATTGCGGGGGCTGGGTGTTCAACAGTCCTGGGCTCCGTCTCCCTCCTGATCTGCCTATTCTTCTCCTGCTGGGAGCTGGGGGGAGGGGCGCTCGGGACCCACCCGGCCGGGGCTTGTATCTTACCCCCTTAGCGAGGCACTGGGTTCTGGCAGGTGTGGATGTGGTCTGGATGCTGTCCTGTGTCCTCTGGTCTTTATTCTAGGAAGAGTTGTCTTTGTTATATTTTCATAGATATATGTGGTTTGGGGAGGAGATTTCCGCTGCTCTACTCACGCCGCCATCTTGGCTCCACCTCTCTTTGATCCATTTTGAGTTTACTTTTGTATATGGGGTTAGACAATGGTCCAGTTTCATTCTTCTACATGTAGCTGTCCAGTTTTGCCAGCACCATCTGTTGAAGAGACTGTCATTTTGCCATTGTATGTCCATGGTTCCTTTATCAAATATTAATTGACCATATATGTCTGGATTAATGTCTGGATTCTCTAGTCTGTTCCATTGGTCTGTGGCTCTGCTCTTGTGCCAGTACCAAATTGTCTTGATTACTATGGCTTTATAGTAGAGCTTGAAGTTGGGGAGTGAGATACCCCCTACTTTATTCTTCTTTCTCAGGATTGCTTTGGCTATTCGGGGTCTTTGGTGTTTCCATATGAATTTTTGAATTATTTGTTCCAGTTCATTGAAGAATGTTGCTGGTAGTTTCATAGGGATTGCATCAAATCTGTATATTGCTTTGGACAGGATGGCCATTTTGACGATATTAATTCTTCCTACCCACGAGCATGGGATGAGTTTCCATCTGTTAGTGTCCCCTTTAATTTCTCTTAAGAGTGACTTGTAGTTTTCAGAGTATAAGTCTTTCACTTCTTTGGTTAGGTTTATTCCTAAGTATTTTATTTTTTTTGATGCAATTGTGAATGGAGTTGTTTTCCTGATTTCTCCTTCTGTTGGTTCATTGTTGGTGTATAGGAAAGCCACAGATTTCTGTGTGTTGATTTTGTATCCTGCAACTTTGCTGTATTCTGATATCAGTTCTAGTAGTTTTGGGGTGGAGTCTTTAGGGTTTTTTATGTACAGTATCATGTCATCTGCAAATAGTGACAGTTTAACTTCTTCTTTACCAATATGGATTCCTTGTATTTTTTGTTTTGTCTGATTGCCATGGCTAGGACCTCCAGTACTATGTTAAATAACAGTGGGGAGAGTGGGCATCCCTGTCTAGTTTCCGATCTCAGAAGAAAAGCTTTCAGCTTCTCGCTGTTCAATATAATGTTGGCTGTGGGTTTAACATAGATGTACTTTGCCTTTTCAAGTACTTAAATTAGTATTCTTCATTAAAAGTGTTTAGACACTGCATGGTACGTAGTAATGGCTAGTTGTTATTTCACTTATTTTAAATTAGAGCTCAATTTTTTGCTTAACTTAAATAGTCAGATTTTATGACCTTAATCCACCAGCAGCTGTATCCTAAAAAACTCAGACTTGATCATGAGAGTATTGATTAGGGTGTCTTTCCTTGTTGGGATTTTGTTTTTCCAAAGAGAGAGCCCTTTTTTTTCCTAATTCTGCCATTTTAATAATTATTTTGTTGATTAACTATAAAGCCAAGTTTAGAAGAGGTCATTCTTTTACATCCATTCCAAAAACATTCCGTTGTGTTTTTCCTAAATGCACGTTCCTATATTTTGTCCTCATGCATTACCACTAAGCAGTACACTTTGGAAATAATTCATATGCAAATTGCTTTTTGAGAATCATTGAATGCACCATCTCCTCAATGAAGTCAGAGGAAACAGGATTTTGGTAACACTAGTCAAGAGCCAGACTGTCATCTTAACAAAGTCTGTAGCATTAAGCAAGGGATCTATTTACATTACACTGAATTATACAGGCAGTAACTTCTACAGGCTGCAAGTGGACACTGAAAATAGTAGGGATGTTGTAGAGTTTGTTGGCTTTGGTTCTTTTATTATTGTGTTTTTGAGGTTTATTATTTTAAATTAAAAGTAGCATCTACTGAAGGATGTTGAGCTTCCATGGAGAGCTGAGGCCAGAGTGCAGCTAGTTAAGTGAAAGGTGTGCTGTTGGAATGAGCAAGTTAGGAGATCCAATTTGAACTGTACAGAAGTATTTTTAATGGGCTTGTGGAATGGTAGCTTGAACACTTAATGCAAATCCAGTTTGTGGAATGTTTATTTTTGTTTTGATTCATTGTTGCCAGGATAATAACTGTGGGTCCTTGGAGTAGTGGGCTGGGGATTATCATAGATTTGTTTTTTTAGCATGTGACACGTTGCATTGGGTAGCAACAGTGAAGTAAAGCTAAGAATTTTAATGACAAAGTTTTACTGGAGATCTTAGAACCATGCAGAGAAATGCAATCCTTATGGGTCCCATAAGTAAGTAAAAGCCACAGATAAAGTAACTTAGGTATAAAAGCAGAAAACCTCAATATAAAAGATAAAAATATAAAAGATAAACTTAGGTTTAAAAGCAGACTTAAAGGTCAGCAGTGCCTCAGAAACAAAATTGTTTTGGGGGAAAACCAGCGGATTGAAGTGAAGAATCATGAGACAGTGGTCACACAAACTCAGTAACAGCTGTAAGGAAACAAAATGAACCTAGTTCTGCAGAGATGCTTGCCCCTCATCTGTTTTGTAGTTACTGTTGGACCTTTGTGTTATTGTGAATTACAGCTAAATAGAGAGCTAGGGTCTGGAGTAGAGCATTGGCCCTTAAAACATCAGGAAATAGGTGCTTTCAGAAACCTATTTTGGTATTGCTATATAAAGTGGAAAAAAAAGGAATGACAACAGGATATTAGTGAGGATCCTACCACAGTAATCAAGCTGTGAGAAGATAAGGGAAAAACCATGATTTGCCTCTGCCAAACTGAATTTTTCCTCTAATTTTTCTCAGGCTATTTTCCTTTTTTGGTTGAGGGTGGAGGCTGGGAAACTCCTTTGTTGAACTCATCCAGTTCCAGTTCTCTCAGTTTTCTGCTCTGTAAATGAAAAACTCAGAAACTCTCCACCCCTTGCTCACCATGTCTTGAGTTATTTCAACTTCTCTCTTCTGCCTCTATCATAGTATTTTTAAAAAATAAGTATTCCCTGTGAAGTATATTAAAGGAAAAATTAGATCCTGGGCCATAGGACTATTACTTTGAACCTGAGGAAGTTGGTGTTTGTGGAAGTACAGTTTGGTGTTGATGTGCAGAGTAGTATTCTTGTAAAACTCACACTCCAGTAATCTGTGTTTGAGGGGATTAAGACTGAACTCTCTTCTGCCTCCACCATACAGTTCATCCTCCAAAAGCCCTTGACTAATCTTCACTGTCACTTTATTCAGTGTTTAAGGTTTCTGTTGGACACACCCTGTTCCTTGAGTTTCCCTCTTTCTGAATCAGCCACTCCCCAGTTCCTTGAGCTTTGAATTTTATTTCACCCTTTTCTATCCAGTTTTGAAGTTTATATATATATAATATTAAATGACATTGCCAGTTTCCTTGCCCAGTTTCCTGTAGCAGGTATGTATTTTCCACTCAAATCAGAAACGTAAAGGAAATGTATACTTGGATTTAGTTCACACTAGGGACCTGAGCCTAAAACAAAAGAATTGACTATATAATAGATCATTTATGTAGAAGTCCAATTCCCTTTCAAATGTTCTAGGATTCATAAGATGTGGTTATTTTTCTCATTTCTAGAAGACTGGAAAGTTGATGACCTGATAGAAAGCAGCCAGGAAAATCAAGATGAACATTTTTGGCAACTTGCTTTCACCACCAACAAAACATTAATTTTAGATGGTAGTGACAAAATAAGGAAAACTTTCAACCTGGGTACACATTTGGTTCCTTCAAGAAATTTTCCACGTAAGGTATGTGACTCATGTGAAATGAGTTTGAAAAATATTTCAGGCTTAATTATTAATAGAAAGAACTATTCTGGAAAGAAACCTGATGAGTTTAATATATATGAAAAATTGCTCCTTGATATTAGGCATGAGAAAACTCCTACTGGATGGAAATTGTATAAATATCAAAAAAGGAATATCCTTAATCATAGCCAGCATCTCGCTCAGCCAATTTTTGACCAGGCTTTTGAGTACAATGAAAATGGACAAGGCTTCCATGAGGAGGCAGCCTTGTTCACAAACAAGAGAACTCAGGTAGGAAAGACGCTCTGTAAATATAATGAATGTGGAAGGACCTTCATCGAAAGTTTAAAGCTCAGTTTATCTCAGAGAACTCATTTGGAAATGGGGCCATATGAATGCAATATTTGTGGGAAGACCTTCTATATGGACTTAAGATTGGGACATCGGCGAGCACCTATAGGGGAGAATCCTTATGAATATAATGGAAATGGGCAAATCTTCTGTGACAATTCAACTTTCATTATCCATCAGGGAACATACACAAAGACTCCCCATGAATATAAAGTAAATCATAAAATGTGGGAAAAATCACCCATCTTTAAACATCAGGTAATACACATGGGGGGAAACCCTTATGAGCACAGTGAAAATGGAAATAATTTCAACAAAAAGTCACATCTTACCCAACTTAGAAGAGCTCACTCTGGAGAAAAAATCTTTGAATGTGGTGAATGTGGAAAAACATTTTGGGAGAAGTCAAACCTCACTCAACATCAGAGAACACACACTGGAGAGAAACCCTATGAATGTACTGAATGCGGGAAAGCCTTTTGTCAGAAACCACACCTTACCAACCATCAGCGAACACATACGGGAGAAAAGCCCTATGAATGTAAGCAATGTGGGAAAACGTTCTGTGTGAAGTCAAACCTCACTGAACATCAGAGAACACACACAGGAGAGAAACCCTATGAATGCAACACATGTGGAAAATCCTTCTGCCACAGGTCAGCATTAACTGTACATCAGAGAACACACACAGGAGAGAAACCCTTTATATGTAATGAATGTGGGAAGTCCTTCTGTGTGAAGTCAAACCTCATTGTACATCAAAGAACTCACACTGGAGAGAAACCTTATAAATGTAATGAGTGTGGGAAAACCTTCTGTGAGAAATCAGCTCTCACTAAACATCAAAGAACTCACACAGGGGAGAAACCCTATGAGTGTAATGGATGCGGGAAGACCTTCAGTCAGAGGTCGGTACTCACTAAACATCAGAGAATTCACACAAGGGTGAAAGCTCTTTCAACATCCTGATGTTCAGAAGCTTTCATCCACTCTTTCAGTTTCTTAATACAGTATTTTAATGTGAGATTAATGAAATCCAAAGAATGGACTAGAAATGCTAGAAAGTGATGTCTCATGCATACTTCAAATAATAACTTAGAGTAAAACTTGATGTTTAAGTATGTGAAAGCTTTCAAGAAAAAACATAAAATTTGTACCGAGGGGAAATTTATTCATTTAAGTAATGTAAAAATATTTATAATTTGTGTTATGTAGTGCCATATCCTAGATGTGATACCAAATTTTTTTTGTAAATATAATGAATGATATTCAGTTATACCCATAGTCATAGTGGAGTCTGAGGCTTACAAAAAGTTGAATGACAATAGCAGTAAACAAACATGAAGAGTCCCTGATGTTTGCAAGCCTTATGTGAATGTGCTAATATAACAAATTTGAGGTATGCTTGGTTTGTATACTGGAGCCCAACATGCTTGTAAAGAGAAAATATAAATCCCTAGTTATATAAGCGTTGCAGCCTATTTAATATTTCCCACACTACCACGAGAATATAGGTTAGCATAATTATGTATGTATATATAAATGTTTTTATACACATCCTCACAAACAGTGGTGTGCTCTAGAGTAAGTTCATGCTGGCTTACAAGTACTGCTGATTGTTAAATTTTTAGGAATTTTGTGAGCCAATTGTTAAATGGTCATTATTTTAAAAAAGGGTAGTGAATACTCAACACTCACCACTTCCTAATTATTTTACATTTTTCAATTATCTTTTTTCTTTGGGTTACTTACTTACTGAATCTACATGGTGAAAAATACAGGCATACGTCAAAGATATTGTAGGTTTCATTTCAGACCACCACAATAAAATTTACACCATAGAAGATTTAAAGTACAAGTCACATACCCCTTCTATTTCCTGATGTAAAGTAAATATTGCAATAAAACGAGTCAATGATTTTTTGGTTTCCCAGTGCATATAAATAAAAGTCCATGAAGTGTGAAATAGCATTATGTCTGAAAAAAGTTAATACTTTAGGTTTAAAAATATTGTTAAAAAAATGCTACCATCACTTGAATTTTCAGTGAATCATAATCACTGATCACAGATCACCATAACAAATACAATACTAATGAAAAAGTTTGAAATATTGTAGGAATTACCAAAGTGTGACAAACACAAAATAAGCAAATATTACTGGAAAAATGGCATCAAGATTGTGGTAGTGCCACAAATCTTCAATTTGTGAAAAACAGAATCTAAAATGTACAATAAAATGAGGTATGCCTATATAATGGTGTGCTTACTGTACATCTCTTACCAACTCTGTTCAGTGCCACATGTTGGTAGCCTGGCTTTAGTGGGAGTATTTACACCATAACAGATTTAAAGTACAAGTCACATACCCCTTCTATTTCCTGATGTTAATAAATGGCTATGGACATTATTGCTTAACTGCCTTTTCAATAAAAGAACCCAAAAACAATGTTTGTGAGGTTTTTAAACTACCTCTGCATCAGCCCTATCTTAGCACTAGCATAGTCTCTTTAGGGTTTGGCCAGTATGTTATTTTACAAGTATCACCTACCTTTCCCCTGATGTTCACATATGTGAATGAGTATGGCCATTATTACTGAGCTACCACTTATAAAAAGAATAAAACAATTTTTTATGTTTTTCAGCTGCTTCTGGGTCAGTCAGTAATGTAAATGCTGCCAATAACAACGGTTCTTAACACAAGTTTTGCGAAGGTTAACATCAGTTATAAACAGTAAAGCTGCGCTGTACAAATAAAAAGGTAGTGGTATGTAATGAAATGCCTCTTTTATTCTCTTGGTGTCTCATTGCTATACCTGTTTAGGCATGCTATATTGTATGTACCCCAGAAACTGTGTATTTGTACTTAACAGAGTGTCATGTACTATCTCTGCCCCTTTGTCCTGCTGCTCTCCATGCTTCCTTGGAACACTTGATAAGCAGCTCCAAGAGACACTGCCCACCCAGCAACCATTCCCTACTACTTAACTTGCTGGAGTCTGTTTTGTCTCTGTCCATCCTTCCCACAGATGATTTAGGAGTAAACCCAGATTAGTCTGGGTTAATCATAGCGATCCTTTCTAATGATTTTGTTGGGGTGGACATGTGACCAGTGAAATGTTTGGAAAATACTCAGCAGTACTCTGGGAAAGTACTCGTGATAAAATAGTGTCATGACAGGAGAAGACAAGAAAAAATGGTCTCTCTTCTGCTGGACTTTTTCATATCTGTGTGTTATACCAGATTATAGTTTATGGCCCTGCAGGGCAATAGCCTGGAGATAACAGCACACATGATGGTGAAAGCCTAGCTCAGAGGTGACATCACTGAGCTGCACAACTATCTGGACCTGCTGTACTAGGACTTTGTATTACTGCGGTATTGACAGTTCCTTATTTATTCTTAGGGCTGTCTGTTTCTTAGAGTTGAATGCATTCCAGCTGATAGAAATACTTTTCTAAGTTAATGTTCTATACAGTGATTGGGGGAAGAATGGTTTCTTTTCACAGGTTAATTTAATGATAGCTATTTGTGTCAGCCATGGTGCTAATGAAAAACTCCCAGCTTAAGATTTTAATGAAGGACTTTAAATTACAGTGCCACGGGCCAGAGACAAGGGATACTGAAGCACCTAGAGACTAGTATCAGGAGGAAGCTATCACGGTTCTAAATACTAAAGAGACAAAGGACAGAAACTGATGTTATCAGAGCCTAGTCAGAGTTTCTCATGGAAGAGGGGTCACCTTATATATAGGAGATGTCACTATCAGAATTATAGCACCAAATTGCTGGGGCCTCCCTTTGGAGAATCCAGTCAGATGCCGTGTATAGGTGAGCCAAGGAGAGCACAAAGTGGAGAGAAGGTCTGGGTGGAGCCAGTGGAGAATAAGCAACACAGTGTTTTTATCCTATAATCCCTATGTAAGCTCTCATATTAGAAATAAAGTTATTTTACTAGTTGAAAATTAAGTGTTTCTGCTTCATTGTGGTTTTGCGTCATCATAAGTAAATTCTTTTTGGAACTGAGCACTGTGGCAAGTATCTGACATGCATGAAACACATTATTCGTATATCTTGTGGGGTTTCCTGTTATATGTGGTATGAGGTAAGCAGCTCTTCTGAAAAAGGGTGAGGTAATTCACCCTTTTTCATATTGGCTTGTTATTATTGCATTTTTATCATGTACGTAAATATTACGTGTAGTGGCTATCTTGTTCAATGCACTTTTCTATGTTCCCTCCAGTGTTACAACCTGTCCTTAAGCACAGAGTTGTGAGCACACCCTCGATGATACCATCTCTTCTTGAGCAACTTGTATGGATCTAGGAATGATCATTTGTTACAAAATAGGCTAGTGAGAACCCATTCTAGAATATTTCTACTGAGAAGTCACCATAACCACATAATTTGTGTCCTTGGTGCTGCCAGCAGTCATATCAAGGAAATACATCTGCAAGAGAGAAGATGGTAAAAAGCGTTACAAAGTAGCAAAATAAAAATAGAAAAAATTGTCAGAAGGGTGGTTTGATTTTATATAGTATGTAGAGAGAAAGATCTCACTTAGGAAAGCTGCAGTGGAGGGAGCAAGCCATTCAAATATCTGGAGGAAGTGTGTGTGTGTGTGTGTGTGTATGAGAAAGACTAACAACATGTATATCTGATTTCACGAAATAACACCCTAATTAACTCTAATGTATTTTAATGTTTTATTTTGAATTATATTGTATTAAAAGAAATGCTTGTTCCCATATAGTAAACTGATTTCACTACCAATGAATGGGTCATCTCCCAGAGCTTGAAAATGCTCAAGTATGTAAAATCAGAAAAGGAATTGCTGGGTCATCAGTATGGCTTTCTGAAATGCTTAAACAGTTGAAATTCCCAGGACCTGGAAATTGTTTCCTGATAAACTCCCAAAAACTTGTTTCTTGGGAATTGGGCCCATATTCTGGTTTGAACTTGGCCTCCCCTTACTTGTTGTGTTCTTGTCACTTCACATCCAGCTTGTACGTGGCTGGGAAGGGTAGAGCCATAGCCTCTGGAAGGGTTCAACCTGTGATAAATATCCCAGACACCCTCAGCCTGGAGAGTGCAGCTGTAATTGCCCTGGACCTACCCATTTATCTGGGGGGGGAAGGCTTACCCTGTTACAGCTCCTATTGTTTCCACTGAATCTTCATCTCCCCTCAGTGACCAGACACTGGATAACCTCAGTCTCCCAGTTTTTATCTGAGGAACCATACCTTCCTTAGACCTCTTAGACCTTAGACATGAGGAACTGATGTCTGCACATAGACACCACTTTTTAAGAGCAAGTGCCCCTCAGATACTTGGGGAGGTGAAGTGATGCTTACTGTATTGCCTCCTCCCCAACCATGTCTGGAGTCCGTAGTTTGGGATGCTTGATCCTCTGTGGGCTCATCTACAAAATGGTCATGGTTAACTCCATCTGAAAGAGTTTACCTGCACACACAAGCTAAAAATTCTCACTTGTCTACTCCTCAAAGGAAGCCTAAGTCCTCAGAGAATAAGAGAGGCATTTTGAACTCTAGTTCCTAATGAAGGCATTTTCTGCTCCTGTGGGTCTGGCCACGTTCCTTAGAAAAGGAACTTGGAGAAGAGTGGCAGGTGGCTGATGCCCATGGGGTAGTGGTACTACCAGGACTGGCTGCTGCTGTGCTGATGGTCCATACCAGCACCCAGATTGGGAGAAGAGGGCATAAACATTTATGAACTATAATAGGAATATTCTTCAAACCCTCCCACCTTAGATATTTCCCCTGAAATAACTGTTTTTGTTCAGCATGTATCCTGGGCCTTTTTCCATGCATTTCAATCCATATATGTGTACCAATAGAGAATTTGTAATAGACTGGATTCTTATGGGAATTTGAGCTTTGCAAATCAGAAATACTGTCAAAGTATTAAAGTCCTACATTGCAGGCATAATTATAAATACCATTTCCAAATCATATTTTGTTGCCTGGAATTATGTCATTTTAAAGCTAGCATGCCCAGTGATTTGCAAGTTGTAATTGCTACTAAAGAGAAATAAACCTTATCATTTTTAATAGCCTATGGATGATCTACTTTATTGGTTTCTGTTTTTCCCAAATGATCTGGTGATTTGTGCAGATACTCCATTATATAGTTTAAAACAAAATCCTATAAAAATGTGTCAGTTTTAAAATTGGTAATGTTAGCGGTAGTAATGAAAAACATCTGAACTTAAGTAAGTTTGGAAAAGCAGACACTGGAAGGTTGTGAGGAACTATGAAACACCATGCACTTAATAGGTAATGATGAGGAAATAATTATGCTCATAAATACAAATAAAGTGGCTTTAAAATACCATAGGAGTCATAGACATATTCTCTAAAACGTGACCTTCAATTTTATTTATATGGGAAATTTAATGAAAAAATAATACTACTACTCTCTATATTTAGCTGTAGGTGGATTGTAATTTTGTCTATGGTATTTGGCTTGACTTCTTATATTTCAGTTTTCTGTTTGGGTACACACACAGAGTCTTAGAATAGAATACACACTGCAAATTCCATTTGTCATTTCACAATACGTCATTAACATTTTTCTATTTTTCTCACATGACATTTTTAATGACTAGGATTTCATGTTAGGGCCAATACCGTTTAACTTGTATCTCATTGAAAGTGGCTTCCAGTATTTTTATCATCATAAGAAAACACTGGAGGAACACCTTTGACCATCCATCTTTGTACATTTCTCCAAGTTTTCTTCTTAGAATTTCTAAAAGTGTAATTTCTGGATTCAAATTTAAGTTCATTTCATTTTGGATTAAACTGACACAAGAAAGGCTGCATGGATTTCACTCCTATCCAAAATCTGGAAATGTGGGTTCTCTAAACCCATTTCCTACAGTAGATCCTATTCTTTTACATTTTTTCCAACCTTATTTATATGACATTGTAAGACAGTTTTTATGTTGACTTTCTAGAGATATTGAGCAAATGAACACTATTTGTTGATTGCTCATCTTCAGTTTATTAACATTGGCTCATGTCTTTAGCCTCATTTTAATTAAGGTGCTCATTTGATAATAGCTGATTATAAAATATTACTATTGTATTCTTAGTTTGTATGCTCTTTGTAATAAACTAAAGATGACTTTACCTCTTTACAGCAACAATGAGAGCTATATATAATAGCTTTTATCACTTTGTATTTTTCCACATCAAAATTATATCCTCTCCAATTTTTTTGGAATAAACTCTAAAATTTGTCTACAGAAGGATTTTTTTCAAGTTCAGATTTCATAAATTCAAACTTTGAAATAATTTTTTATCTTTGCAAAGATGTCATGCATTCTCAACATTAAAATCAACATCTACTCTTACTATGCTCCTGGAGATAATCAGTTACAAATTTTTATCCATTTCTTTGAAATATCACCATTATCGTGTACAAAGTTATGCAGTCTTAAGACTTTACATGTTTTTTTTCCTGACTCAGGACTAAAATAACTACTTTAGCTATTAAAGATATATCTTCAGCTAAGCTCTAGTCTGCATTTTCACAAAATTTTTGACTCCTCATTATTCCATATAAAATTTGCATTTGTTCTAGCAACAGAATACAAAAAAGAAAGTGGAAACACAAAACTTTGTTGAGATTTTGTTTGGAAGGTTTTTCCAAAATATACTTCATCTTTTTATTCAGGAAAATGATTTGTAACTCTTACTACTTATCTTGTAAACTACTATTCAATGAAGATTTATAATTTCCTTCATATAGACTACACATTTATTTATGTCTAGATAATTTTTTATGTAAACTTGTAAGCCCCTAGAATATATTATCATCGTGGACATAGGGAGACATTTTATATTATTAAAATACATTTACCAGCTTTCTATCAAGATCTTTGCACCATCAATATTAAAGATGGTGGTGTGAGAGGTGAGACACAGCCTTCTTCCTAAAACTGCATATAATATAAAAATATAATTATTATGACTAATCCTGAAAGAGCAACAGGAAAGAGGGCTGTGCCAAACTGCATATACCTGGAGAAAAGAATAAACCTCATGGAACAGGGTAACATACCAAAGCCATGGCCCAGCTGGACCCAAGCCCTTCCCCCACCCCAGCTCACTGGCAGGAGGAAGAGAAATGGCGCAGGGAGGGAGTGGAGGCCAGGGGCTGCTGAATACTTAACTGGAGATCTGCTCTGGGAACACAAACCTACATTTCATGGTGCTTTCATGGTACTCTCATGATTAGGGGGTTGGAAAGCTGATACAGGCAGAATACCAGGAGAGACTGAGATTTCAGCCACTTGTGGAGATTAGGGATCCATACCCAGCTGCTCTGGGACAAAAGAAAGGCGGGCAGTCTGAGAGACTTCCTAACAGCAAGAGGGCTACTAAAGGGGCAAGGATTGCACAGAGCTTACTGCTCAAGAGAAACAACAGGTAGATAAAATTGTCCAGGTGCACTCTGCCCAGCAGGTTGGGAACTTTCTTGATATTCAGGTGCTCTAGCTCCCTGCCTGGCTACACAGCTTGAAGGACCCCTCTGTGATGCACAGCCTACTGCACTTTTCTCCCGGCCAGCCCAACCTGCCTCGTAAACTGGCAAACCCTTGGCATTAGGCCAGCCAGAGGGAAGTCCCATCTACAGCAACTACAAACACGAAGCATAGAGGCTTATACCACCTGTGCACCCAGCCCACTGGTTCAGGCAGTGGAGGCAGGCATAGCAGCTGGGAAGCAGGAAAAAGCTATTTCCTTCCCCCAGGCAACAATACTGCTCCCCTGAGACCCCTGACATTGCTTAAGTGGCTGAGCAGCTCCAGAGAGTAGAGATTCTGGGCACTAGAGGGTGCCATATACAAATATGAAATGCCAAAGAAACCTGGTTCAGAGTAAAATTATGAATACAACCCCTGAGAAAGATTCTAATGAAAATTGACTCTCATGATTGACTTTCATGATTCTCATGAAAGTTCCTGAAAGGGATTTCAAAATAAAATTCATTAACATGCTCATGGAGGTACAGAAAAATATTCAAGAACTCAGGAATGAATTCCGGTCAGAGATCCAATCATTGAAGAGCACAATGGAGGGTATTAAAAGCAGATTAGATACAGTGGAGGAGACAATAAATGAAATAGAAATTAGAGAAGAGGACTACAAAGAAGCTGAGGCACGGAGAGAAAAAAGGATCTCTAAGAAATGAAAGATTATTGAAAGAACTCTATGACCAATCCAAATGGAACAATATTCACATTATAGGGGTATCAGAAGAAGAAGACAGAGAGAAAGGGATAGAAAGTGTCTTTGAGGAGGTAATTGCTGAAAACTTCCCCAACCTGGGGAAGGATATAGTCTCTCAGACCATGGAGGTGCACAGATCTCCCAACACAAGGGACCCAAGAAAGACAACACCAAGACATATAGTAATTAAAATGGCAAAGATCAAGCATAAGGACAGACTATTAAAAGCAGTCAGAGAGAGAAATAAGATCACATATAAAGGAAAGCCCATCAGGCTATCATCAGACTTCTCAACAGAAACCTTACAGGCCAGAAGGGAGTGGCATGATATACTTAATGCAATGAAGCAGGAGGGCCTTGAATCAAGAATACTTTATCCAGCAAGAATATCATTTAAATTTGAAGGAGGGATTAAGCAATGTCCAGATAAGCAAAAGCTGAGAGAATTTATCTCCAACAAACAATCTCTACAGTGTACGTTGGAGGGACTGCTATGGATTGAAGTGTTCCTAAGGTTTAACAGCTGTCACCAGAGGTGATAAAACCAGTTAATTACTAAGCAAATGCAAAATTGAGTTGACTATCCCCAAAGTCAATCAAGGGATAGACAAAGAGTACAGAATATGATACCTAATATATAAAGAATGGAGGAGGAAGAAAAAGGAGGAGAAAAAAAACCTTTAGATTGTGTTTGTAATAGCATATTAAGTGAGTTAAGTTAGACTCTTGGAAGGTAAGGAACTTAACTTTGAACCTTTGATGACCACAAATCTAAAGCCTGCAGTGGCAATAAGTACATATCTATTGATAATCACCCTAAATGTAAATGGACTGAATGCACCAATCAAAAGACACATAATCACTGAATGGATTAAAAAAAAAGAGACCTAACTATATGCTGCGTACAAGAGACTCAATATAAACCCAAAGACATACACAGACTAAAAGTGAAGGGATGGAAAAAGATATTTCATGCAACTAATAGCGAGGAAAAAGCAGGAGTTGCAGTACTTGTATCAGACAAAATAGACTTCAAAACAAAGTCACAAGAGACAAAGAAGGACATTACATAATGATAAAGGGGTCAATCCAACAAGAAGATATAACCATTATAAATATCTATATGCCCAACACAGGAGCACCTACATATGTGAAACAAATACTAACAGAATTAAAAGGGGAAACAGAATGCAATGCATTCATTCCAGGAGACTTCAACACACCACTCACTCCAAAGGACAGATCAACCAGACAGAAAATAAGTAAGGAGACAGAGGCACTGAACAACACATTGGAACAGATGGACATAACAGACATTTACAGAACTCTACACCCAAAAGCAGCAGAATACACATTCTTTTTGAGTGCACATGGAAGATTTTCAAGAAGAGATTATATAATAGGCCACAAAAAGAGCCTTGGTAAATTCAAAAGGATTGAAATTGTACCAACCAGTTTCTCAGACTACAAATGTATGAAACTAGAAATAAATTACTCAAAGAAAATGAAAAACTCACAAACACATGGAGGCTTAACAATATGCTCTTAAATAACCAATGGATCAATGACCAAACTAAAACAGAGATCAAGCAATATATGGAGACAACTGACTGTAATTCAACAGTGCAATATCTGCGTGACACAGCGAAGGCTGTGCTAAGAGGAAAGTATATTGCAATACAGGCCAAACTCAGGAAAGGAAAACAATTCCATATGAACACTCTAAACTCACAATTAACGAAAGTAGGAAAAGAAGAACAGATGAGGCCCAAAGTCAGTAGAAGGAGGGACATAATAAAGATTAGAGCAGAAATAAATAAAATTGAGAAGAATAAAATAGAATCAATGAAATCAAGAGCTGGTTCTTTGACAAAATAAACAAAATAGATAAACCCTTAGCCAGCCTTATCAAGAAAAAAGAGTCTACACACATAAACAGAATCAGAAACAAGAAAGGAAAAATGACGACAGACACCACAGAAATCCAAAGAATTATTAGAGAAAACTATGAAAATCCATATGGTAACAACCTGGATAACCTAGAAGAATTGGACAACTTTCCAGAAAAATACAACCTTCCAAGGCTGACCCAGAAAGAAATAGAAAATCTGAACAGACCAATTACCAGCAACAAAATTGAATTGGTAATCTAAAAACTACTTAGGAACAAAACTCTTGGACCAAATGGCTTCACTGCTGAATTTTATCAAACATTTAGTGAAGACCTAATACGCATCCTCCTTAAAGTTTTCCAAAGAATAGAAGAAGAGGGAATACTTCCAAACTCATTCTATAAGGCAAGCATCACTCTAATACCAAAACAAGGCAAAGACCCCACAATAAAAGAAAATTACAGACCAATACCCCTGATGAACATAGATGCAAAAATACTCAACAAAATATTAGCAAACTGAATTTGAAAATACATCAAAAAGATCATCCATCACGATCAAGTAGGATTTATTCCAGGGATGCAAGGATGGTACAATATTCAAAAATCCATCAACATCATCCACCACAGCAACAAAAAGGACAAAAACCACATGATCATAGATGCTGAAAAAGCATTCGACAAAATTCAACATCCATTCATGATAAAAACTCTCAAGGAAATGGGTATAGAGGGCAAGTACCTCAACATAATAAAGGCCATATATGACAAATCTGCAGCCAACATTATACTTAACAGCGAGAAGCTGAAAGCTTTTCCTTTAAGATCAGGAACAAGACAAGGATGCCTACTGTCCCCACTTCTAGTCAGCATAGTACTGGAGGTCCTAGCCACGGCAATCACACAACACAAAGAAAATGCATGCAGATTGGCAAGGAAGAGGTTAAACTGTCCCTGTTTGCAGATGACATGATATTGTACATTAAAAAAACCCTAAAGAACCACTAAAAAACTATTAGAGCTAATATCTGAATTCATCAAAGTTGAGGGATACAAAATTAATACACAGAAATCTGTTGCATACCTATACACTAACGATGACCTAGCAGAAAGAGAAATCAGGAAAGCAATTTCATTCACAACTGCATCAAAAGAATAAAGTACCTAGGAATAAAACTAACCAAGGAAGTGAAAGACTGAGAGAAATTTAAGAAGATACCAATAAATGGAAACACATCACATGCTCATGGTTAAGAGAATTAACATTGTCAAAATGGCCATTCTGCCTAAAGAATCTACAGATTCAATACAATTCCTATCAAAATACCCACAACATTCTTTGATGAACTAGAGCAAATCGTTCAAAAATTCATATGGAACCACAAAAGACCCCGAATAGCCAAAGCAATCCTGAGAAGGAAGAATAACGCTGGGAGGATTATGTTCCCCAACTTCAAGCTCTGCTACAAAGCCACAGGAATCAAGAAAATTTGGTACTGGCATCCGAACAGAGCCATAGACCAATGGAACAGACTAGAGAGCCCTGATAAATCCAACATATACAGTCAATTAATATATGATAAAGGAGCCGTGGATATACAATGGGGAAATGACAGCCACTTCAACAGCTGGTGTTGGCAAAACTGGACAGCTACATGTAAGAGAATGAAACTGGATTATTGTCTAATCCTATATGCAAAAGTAAACTCGAAAAGGGTCAAAGACCTGAATGTAAGTCATGAAACCATAAAACTCTTAGAAGACAACACAGGCAAAAATCTCCGGAATATAAACATGAGCAACTTCTTCCTGAATGCATCTCCTCAAGCATAGGAAAACAAAAGCAAAAATGAACATATCGGACTACATCAAACTAAAAAGTTTCTCTACGGCAAAGGACACTATCAACAGAACAAAAAGGCATCCTACAGTATGGGAGAATTTATTTGTAAATGACTTATCTGACAAGGGGTTAACATCCAAAATATATAAAGAACTCACACACCTCAACACCCAAAAAGCAAATAACCCGATTAAAAAATGGGCGGAGGATATGAAGAGGCAATTCTCCAAAGAAGAAATTCAGATGGTCAACAGACATATGAAAAGATACTCCACATCACTAATCATCAGGGAAATGCAAATTAAAACCACAATGAGATATCACCTCAAACCAGTAAGTATGACCAGCATCAAAAAGACTAAGAACAACAAATGCTGGCAAGAATGTGGAGAAAGGGGTACCCTCCTACACTGCTGGTGGGAACGTAAGCTAGTTCAACCATTGTGGAAAGCAATATGGAGGTTCTGCAAAAAACTAAAAATAGAAATACCATTTGACCCGGGAATCCCACTGCTTGGAATTTACCCAAAGAATACTATTTCTCAGGCTCAAAAAGACATATGCACCCCTATGTTTATTGCAGCACTATTTACAATAGCCAAGATATGGAAAGCAGCTTGAGAGCCCATCAGTAGATGAATGGATAAAGAAGAGGTGTTGCATATACACAATGGAATACTATTCAGCCATAAGAAAGAAACAAATCCTACCATTTGCAACAACATGGATGGAGATGGATGATATTATGCTCAGTGAAATAAGCCAAGCGGAGAAAGACAAGTGCCAAATGATTTCCCTCATTTGTGGAGTACAACATCGAAGCAAAACTGAAGGAACAAAAAAGCAGCAGACTCACAGACTCCAAGAAGGGGCTTGTGGTTATCAAAGGGGAGGGGTGTGGGAGGGCGGGTCAGGAGGGAGTGAGAAGGGGATTGAGGGGTATAGTATGTTTAGTTCACATGGTGTGGGGGGTCACGGGGAAAACAGTTTAGCACAGAGAAGGCAAATAGTGAATCTGTGACATCTTGGTACACTAATGGACAGTGACTGCTTTGAGGTATGGGTGGAAACTTGATTATATTGGTAAATGTAGTAACCACATTGTTTTTTCATGTGAAACCTTCATAGGACTGTATATCAATAATACCTTAATAAAAAATTAAAAACATAAAATACACTTACCAATAAAGATTTTCCTTGAATACTATTCAGTGATGAAATAGTCACAAAACTTTATGCAGTTTGTAACAATATCAAGGAATTTGCACATAAAGTTAACTGAGAGGAGAGTCTTCTTTTGGATTGTATTTCTTTGAATTTTTGCTACTTTTAATATTTGTAAAATATTCCCAAGCTAACTTATTTTGCAACCCAGAAGAAACTGTGATGACCTTGGATATGACACTTTCTAATTGTTAGTATCTGTTTTCAGCTTTACTTCAGTGTTTATCTGTGTTCATAAAGGAAACTGATACATTTGTGATATACATATGTTTATGGTAGTTTTATGTCAGTATTGACACATTCTGTGATTAAAGCTCACTTTCAAACCATGTTCTTAGGGATTGAAAAAATAAAACACCTGCAGGAAGAAGAGATTGTTAGGGGGTAGCACTGAAGACAGAGCCACAGAGGCTAATGGGCACTGAATACATACATGTGATGAATGGGGCCTCTGGGACACTGGGAAGGTAAGGTGCAGCCCTTTGCACATGTGCACTTCCATCTTCTTTCCAGCCTCTTGAGGGCACTGATGCCTGAGGCTCTAGCCTTTATCGCTTGGAGAGACCTGGTTCTGCACAGAGCACTTGGAGGTTTGTATATTTTTGAGTTCTGTAGAATTTGGCAGGCAGAGAGTAAAGGAGCTGAAATTGGCGTAGAGTGGATAGAATCCAAAATTTCTCCAAATGCCTTTCAATTGGTCCCTTAATGTGTGTATTTTCAAGCATGCCCTGGACTTATGTTCAGATAAATGCCTTTTGAGGCTAGTCAGTGCCCAGGGTCTACTGTTTAAGTGTGGAGAGGAGCGTACAGGAGAGATGGAAAGGAGGACTAGGAATGATCAGGTGGTCTGCATTTGCAACCAGAGCTGTGGGTTGCATTTATTACTTTCTTTGAGGAAAGCTTTCCTTGTGTAAATGGCCAGATACATGCACTAACACATACAGGCCTTGATTGCAAAAGTTCTGTTCTGCAGTTTAATATGCCAGGAGTGAAATCTCTAAATGTGTCTGAGGAGGGATGTTGAAGGCTCTCTGGTCAGATCTGGTACTCTGGGGTATTAGTGGTCTGTAGGAAAGTGCACTCTTCCACAGCATGGACACTCCGGGATTCTACCAGTCAAACATTTCAGCGGCTAAATTAACTAAGGTAGCTTAGCCACTGAAAGCCTTAGTTTTTCCTTCTCTCAAATGTCAGTGACAGCACTATCTATTTTATGGGGTTGTTGTAAAACTTAATACAAGTAAGTAAATTACAACTGTATTACAATCAACAGAGATGAGTGGAAAGGTGTATAATTGATTAGGAGTTATTTGAAAATGAAACAGGTGAAACTGTGGAGAGTGATGTCAAAGTAGGAAACCCTAACCTCCCCCAGTGAAGATTAACAATTAGCTATCTATGAACAAAGTTCTGGAAGCACTGAGAAGTCCATATAAGGAACTTAAAAGTAACACTGTGGAACAAAAAACCTGAGAATAACTGCTCAAAAAGGGAAGTCAAAACAGCTTAATTTTGCCTGCATCATCCCACTGGCTGGTACTGCTCAGTGCCAAGAGGGAACACCTCAGCTAGAAAGAGTTCTCACTGGGAAAGGAAGCAACCAGCTTCCCCAGCCTTTCATGGCACCACATGAAGGACCCACTTTGGTTTCACTCCACCCAGAGACCAGTGAAGCTAAGACATACACAGATGGCTAGGAACAAGGAAGAAGAGCAAGGGTACAGCAGGTGTGACCACATTTTCCAGTGTCCTTCTCTGCAGAAGACCCCAGCAGCTTTCATTGCCAAAGAAGCCAATGTCAGGCCAGCTACCATGGACCCCTTAAAACCCAGAATCTGCACCAGCAGCCAGCCCAGCCCTCCATGGTTACAAGACTGCATGACACCAGCCTCGATGGCCACAGCTAACCCCTGCTGTCCTCCACATCCTTGGGGTTAGCCCTTCCAGCTACACACTTGCACACTGCCAGCCTGACTTGTCACCAACTTCTGATGCCATGTGCATGCCTATGGCGCTGTCTTACAACCATGGTCCCCAGAGTTGTTTGTGGGCCTGGATTCAGCCATGTATTAAGTCACTGGTCTCTGCCACTGGCTAACCTGCAGCTAGCTCCCTCAGCTGTACACCTATCTGCCCCCAGCCTGACCCATCACTGTCATCCACTGCTGTGTGCCTGTGGTGGAACCCTACATGACAACAGGACCTTAGCAGCTGCTTGTAGGCCCAGACTTAGCCTCATCTCATGACACTGGCCTGCAACACTGCTCTCACCTGCAGCTGCTCCAACTACTATTACACTCCTGGCCTGACTCCCATCCCAGCCTCCACTGCCATTCATGTGTCCATGGGGAGACCCTGCAGCCACAGGAGTGCAACTGCCAGGGACCCCACAACTGCCAGTGGGCTCAAAGTTCACCTAGGCCCTTGCTGCTGGCCCTTACTTTCACCATTGTATATGTATTAGCAGCCAGCTCTTGCCACTTCACAGGCACCTGTAGCTGGCCCCCAAAACTGAGTGTATGCATGCCATTGGCCTGGCCACTACTACTGCCTGCCCTGGTCCCTAGCTCCTGATCCTGGAGGCACTTCTAAGGACCATATCAGTCCTTGAAGCCTCTGGAGAACCCCACAGTACTCTCCAACAACCACACACTTGGTGCTCTGGACCCCAGTGGCCTAAGACAACAAGACACAATCCCCCAGAACCAAAGTGTCATATGTCTGTCCCTGCACCACCGGACCTGGGTCACAGCCCACTCTAGCTGCCCCCACTAACAGGTCAAGGTCTTTCCTTACTGAAGTCAATCCATAAAGTCTGGAAGATGTGCCTGTTGTTCAAATGTGCAGACACCTATGCAAGGATATAAGGATCACAAAGAATTGGAAACATGCACCACCAAGGAAACATAGTAAGCATAGTGATTGATCCAAAAGAAATGGAGATATGTGAATTACATGACAAAGAATTTGAAATTATTGCTTTAAATATGCTCAGCTACAAGAGAACACCGATATATACTTTAGTGAAATCAGGAAAACAATATAAGAACAACAAAAGAAGTTCAACAAAGAGAACAAAAAAAACAAAAAACAAATTTTGGAGCTGAGCAATACAGTGACTGAACTATAGAATCCAATAGCTTCAAGAGCAGACTATAAAGAAGGAAGAATGAGTGAGCTTGCAAAAAAGTAATTTGAAATTATCCAGTCTGAGAAGCAAAAAGAAAAAAAGAATGAAGAAAGGTTACAACATTGATGGGTCACCATTAAGAGATACAATCTATGTATCACTGAAGTCCCAGAAGGAGATGAAAGGGAGAAGGGAACAGAAAGGTTACTTAAATAATGGCTGAGAAGTTCCCAAACATGGGGAGAGATCTGGACATCCAAGTACATGAGACTATAGTTTCAATCCAAAACAATCATTTCCAACATATATTAAAATAAAACTGTCAAAGCAGCAAGAAAAATTTCCCTCATATAAGGAAACACCTATAAGCTATCATACTTTTTAGCAGAAACATTCAAGGCCAGGAGAGAGTAGGATGATATATCAAAATGCTGAAAGAAAAAAATTGCCAACCAGGAATACTTTACCCAGAAAAGCTGTCCTTCAGAAGTGAAGTCAGGATAAATACATTTCCAAACAAAAGCTGAGGGAGTTCATAACCACTAGACATGCCTTACAAGAAATTCTGAAGTTATTTAAGTTAAAATGAAAGGTTGCAAATTGCTAATATGAAAATAGACAACACACTGGTAAAGGTAAGTATATCAGATTTATAATACTCTAACATTGTAGTGTGGTGTGTTAACCCCTTAACTGTAGTGTAAAGTTCAAAGGACAAAAGTATTAAAAATAGCTATAGGTATACAATAATTTAACAGAGCTAAACAGTATAAAAAGATGTAAATTGTGACTTTGATAACATAATATGTGGGGGATAGATAAAATTTGTATTTGATTGAATTTTTTCAGCTTAAAATAGACTGTTATATCAATAAGATATTTCAAGTACCTTAAAGTGCCAGGGTAACCGCAAAACAAAAACCTACAGTAAATATACACAAAGTAAGGAGAAGAAAATTAAAGTATACCACTAAGAATTGTATATCCACATGTAAAAGTATGAAATTGCATCCTTACCTTAGACCACTCACAAAAATAAAATGGATTAAGGTTTTAAATCTATGGCCTGAAACTGTAAAATTCCTAGAAAAAAAATAAAGAAAAAGCTTCTTGACATCAGTCTTACCAACAATATTTTCGATATGACAGCAAAACCACAAGTAACAAAAGTAAAAATCAACAAGTTGGACCACATCAAATTAAAAAGTGTCTGTAAAGCAAAAGAAAGAAATTGAAAGGGCATGGAAGAAAATATTTGCTAATCATATCTGATGAGTTCAATAGCCAAAATACATCAGGAACACGTACAACTCAGTAACAAAAACACAAACAATCCGATTAAAAATGGGCAGAGGAATTAAATAGACATTTCTCCAAAGAAAACATACAAATGGCCAAAAAATACACAAAAAGGTGTTCAACATTACTAATCATCAGCGAAATGCAAATCAAAACCACTATGAGATAGATATATCACCACATTCTGACACACTGGTCAGAATGGCTATTATCAAAAAGAGATAACAAGAATAACAAGAGTTGATGAGGATATAAAGAACACTTGTGCACTGTTGGTGGAAATGTAAATTGGTACAGCCACTATGGAAAGCAATGTGGAGGTTCTTCAAAAAATTAAACATATAACTACCATATGATCCAACAATCCCACTCTTGGGTATTTAACCAAAGGAAATGAAATCACCCTCTCAAATAGATATCCGCATCCTTATGTTCATTGCAGAATTATTCACAATAGCCACGATATAAAACAACCTAGATGTCCGTCAATGGGTGAATAAAGAAAATGTGTTACATGTGTAAAATGGAGTACTATTAAGTCATTAAAAAGAAGGAAACTTTGCCCTTTACTACAACATGGATAGGCCTTGAGGACATTATGCTAAGTGAAATGTCAGTGAAGGAAAAATACCATGTGTTCTCACTTCTGTGTATAATCTAAAAATATCAAACTTACAGAAATGGAGTGTTAGAATAGTGGTTGTCAGGGGCAGAGGAGTGGGGGAAATGAGATGTTGGCCAAAGGGTACAAACTTTCATTTATAAGATGAGTAAGTTCTGTGTATCTAATGTAGAGCATGATGACTATAGTTAGCCGTATTGTATACTTGAAAGTTGGTATGAGAGTAGAGCTTTATTGTTCTTACCATAACAACAGCAAAATAATAATTATGGGAGGTGAAGGATGTGTTAACCAGCCTTGTTGTGGTAAAAATTTTGCCATATACAAGTGTATTAAATCATCACATTGTACACCTTTACTTAAACAGTATTATATGTCAATTACCTCAATAAAGCTGGAAAAAAACCCTCTGCCCTTATAGATCTTATTTTCTAGGGGGATGGCTGCAAAAGGAGCACTGCAGACCCACTCCCATGTGATATAAGAGTTACTCATGAAAATTACTTTAAAAAGTTAGTCTCTGGAAATGGTCCTAAGGTCATATAGCAAAAGAGAAACATTTATTCAAGAAAATCTGCTAAAACTCAATAAGAACAGTGAGAGCTTATGGTATTTGAACTTCAACTAGCTCCCTCCCAGCTCAGTGTGCCACAACTGCAGGCACATGCAGCCAAAAACATGGCTTCCTCACCCCCAGCTCACAGGGTACAGCATGGAGCTGTGGTTGCTTTTGAACATCCTAGTGTTTGAATGTCTGAGAGAAAGAAAAAAATGACAGTTGAAGGGTAAGCACCAGTCTTGGGGGAAGTCACTTCATCCAGAGTGGAAGGGAGTTGCAGCAATGTCTGGCTGCCTGTCTCCATCTCCACAATCACAAACATCAATGACTGATTTAGACAGCAACGTCCTTATTGATCACCCTGGCTCCTGCAAGCTTCTTGCAAGCTGCTCCAGGAATGTGTGCATGGCTGACTGTCAAAAGGCTAGAAGGTGGAGGATGAGTAGCCACTACCATGCCAATAGTTGAAATTGACTTAAATGAACTGCAGTTTACTACTCAAGCCTTCCTGTGAAGATAAGTTTTGAGGTTCAGTATGTAAGGCTTGTTCTGACTTCAGGTGGGCTCTTAATAGCTCTTTCCTTGCTTCTCTCGAGTAAACAATCTGGCCTATGATTTAGGCCTGGATCTCTCATGAAGGTACCAGCCTCCTCTAATTTGCTTTCTAACAAATCTTCAGTGTTAGGGTGCCACTAGGCTTACACTCTTCAAATACACTCTTCCCATATACTTATTCAAATAGAGTCATTTCCTTTGGGAAGAATTTTGAAGTCTTGATTTTATAGCCTATCTTTCTCCCATGGCAAAAAATTTCTAAGCCACACCCCAGAGGTAGGACTGGAAACAGTGACATTCTTCTCTTTGAGTGACATCCACATTTTAGAAGCAGGGTGCTGGATAGGGGTAGTAATCTCTGGCCTTATCAGTTTCCCTTCTGGCTTGGAACCCTCTCCTGCCCTACTGAGTTAAAACAAGGGTGATTGAGTCCTCAGTATTCTCAGCATGCCATGCCTGATGCAAGCCGTCTGTCATGTGAGTGGGGGGTCTGGGTGAATGGGAGCCCTTGATTTCTCTTCAGCTGTACTTGCCTGCAATGCAGTCTCTGAAAGTTTGCTGAAGAGATACAAGAAATGCTGACAGACACCGGAGAGGGGGAGCCAAGGGGCCAGCCGCGCCGCCGTGCACCGCCGCCGCGCCCGCCTCAGCACGGCCCCGCGGCAGGCGCGATGAGCTGTTCCTGCGAACATCCCTGCCGCCGTCGCAGCCGCTGGCCCGCACTGGCAGAGTGAGTGGCTCGCCCGCGCAGAGCTCCCTGCGCCAGGAGCGGGAGCAGGAAGCGCAGGCCACGCGGGGACGCGTCTGAAACAGAGTGTCGGCCACCGCCTCCCGCCGACCCTGCCCCTCCCGCCCTCCAGCAACTCCGCTCCCCACCATGGCTTCCTGAGGAGATGTACGAGGTTGAAAGGATTGTTGACAAAAGGAAAAACAAAAAAGGGAAGACAGAATATTTGGTCCAGTGGAAAGGCTGTAAGAGTGAGGACGATACCTGGGAGCCAGAGCAGCACCTGGTGACATTCACGACTTCAACAGGTGCCGCACCTAGCAGCAGAAAGAAAGCACATTAGCCAGAACAAAGAGGACCTCTCCAAACAATGGTAGGAAACAAATTTCCAGATCCACCCAACATCAACTCTTCTAAGATCTCTCCTAAATCACTAGACTGGCCTAAAAATAGTTATTTGCTGCCAGCCAGAAGTTCAGGAAAAGCACAGCTCCATCTCTCTCAAACTGGAAGAATATGGACCCAGCAAAATCAGGTATAAGGATACTTGTGCCTAAAAGCCCCATTAAGAGCGGACGGCAGTGGATGGCTTTCAGAATGAGAGCCCTGAGAAACTGGACCCCGTCGAGCAGGGTCAAGAGGACACGGAGGTGCCAGAAGTGGCCGCTGAAAAGCCGGTTGGAGCTCTGTTGGGCCCGCCCTAGGGCAGAGTGAGCTAGAATGGAGAGCAGGCCCCGAATACACCCACTAGTGCCTCAGGTGTCTGGCCCCATGACTGCGGCCATGGCCACGGGATTTGCTGTTAACGGAAAAGGTACAACTCCGTTTATGGATGCATTAGCAACCAATAGGACAACCAACAAACAGACGTCTGTTGCAGAAGTGACAGCTGGGAAAAGGAAATTTATTGACAGAGGAGCCAGCCTTTTGACAAGCGGTTGAGTTTCAATGTGAGGCAAAAAGAAAGTGCCTACAGATGCGGAGATACTGTCGTCAGGAAGCAGGATGGCTTCACCCACATCTTGTCAACAAAATCATCAGAGAACAACACTCAATCCAGAGGTAATGAAGGAGGTGCAGAGTGTGCACAGCACGGCCGCCACTGGCAACAGCAAGTTCGTGCTGCTCAGTGCCGTGGACAGCGTCTTCTGCTGCGGACTCGACTTTATTTCCTACAGCGTTTAACAGATGACAGAAAAAAAGAAAGCACTAAAATGCAGAAGCTATCAGAAACTTCGTGAATACTTTCATTCAGTTTAAGAAGCCTATTATTGTAGCAGTAAATGGCCCAGCCATTGGACTAGGAGTGTCCATACTGCCTCTCTGTGATGCTGTTTGGGCCAATGAAAAGGCTTGGTTCCAAACACCCTATACTACTTTCCGACAGAGTCCAGATGGCTGTTCCACTGTTATGTTTCCCAAGGTTATGGGAGGAGCATCTGTGAGTACCTGTTCTTACAAAATCATTCTAGAAAACTTCCTGAAGAAATCTACTTGGGTTATTATTTTCTAACTATACACAGGGTATTCTGTGGGGACTTACCATCAAATGCACTTATAATTCAGTTCCTGTTCATAGCTCATATTCTTCAAAAAAAAAAGAGAGAAAGAAAGAAATGCTGGCAGCCTGTATGTAAAGTAACAATTTTAATGAGTATTATTGGGTCGTGATGATTAGATCTATCTATCTATCTATATGTAATATACAATAGCATAAAAAGGGAAAGAGAATAAAGATATATATGTAATCTTTCTATATCTCACTAGTATTAAGTTATAAATTAGATTCAGATAAATTCAGATGTATGTGGTAATAGGATAATAGTTGTTTTAGGGCAAGCAACTATTAAGAAAATAACTCAAAAACAGTGAAAAAAATCATTAAAGAACAAACTGTAGTTATTCCACAAAATGGAAAATTATTCATTAAAAGAAAGAAATGAGCTATAAAGCCATGAAAAGATATGGAGGAATTTAAATTACATATTGCCAAGTGAAATAAGCCAGTACCTGAAATAAATTCACTGATGCCAGGGTTCTCATTCGCAGAGTCAAAGAATGAACTTCGCAAACACTCAAGGTAGGAGAGCAAGGCAGAGGTTTTTATTTAGAGAGAAAGCGAGGACAGAGCTCCTAGGTCACGGCAGGTGGGGACAAAAGAACCCCAGGGTGGTGCATTGTGTAGGGGTTTTATAGGCGGTTGAGTGACAAAGGGCTAGGGATGCAGACCTGCTAAGTGGTCCCAAAATGTTTATCTTTGAAGAGACATTCGGTTTCTTATCAGTCCTTGTTATTTACAAGAAATTTATTGCTCTAATTTCCTCCCAGGACAGCAGCTTCCTGGTCTGGGAGCATATCAATCAAGACTGCCTACTTTGCTCCCCAGGTTGACTGAGTTACTGTCTGTTTGTATGTTAAGAAACTTACTTTTTAACTAATTGGGTTTTAAAGTGCTATCTTATCTTTAAAATGGAATCCTTCCTGTTTTCACTGAGTTGTTTATATAACTGGGCTTACTTTCTAAATCAATTGCCCAAGTTGCAAATCACTAGATTAGGGATAAAGGATGAGAAACAGCCCCTGGTTAAAGTAAAAAAATAAGCTGGGCCCCCAGGAGGCCAAAGCAAATGCCCCAATAGCATGATTCAATTGATACAATGGAGACAAGGGCTATGCTTAGGTATTTTATTATCTGGGGGATATTCAAATATTCCAGGCCAAGTTACACCTGGATTTTTAGTTTTAACTAAATTTCACTGAAGAATGCCTATATTCCTAGTTTGATATTTTTACCCTAGAGAATTAATGTGACTAACTTTGCTTAATGTTTAACATTTAACACTTTGGTAGGGAGTTTCTTTGCACATTGTCACATTGTTCTGACTGTGATTAACCTGCTTTGTTTTTTTTCTGGAGGCCCTCACCCTACTCTGTATAAGCCCTTGCAAGGTCCCTCAACTATATGGGCTCAATAGCAGAATTGAGAAAGTATAGAGGAGAGTCAGATAACTTGAAGAAGATCAATGGAAGCTATCAGTATGAGGAACAGAGTGAAATGAATGACCAAAAAAAGAAAAACAAACTTAACAGAGTCCCAGAGGCCTGTAGGAAAATAACAAAATATGTAACATCTGTTTAAAGGAGTCCTAAAAGGAGAGGAGGACAAGTTGGGTGTTAAAAAATACTGGCATAAGATATAAACCTACAGTCTCAAGGAGGTGAGTGAATCCCAAATAGGATAAAGCTGAATAAATCCATATCCATATGCAGCACAGCCAAATTACTGAAAGCTACAAAAAAATCAAATAAAGTATTACCCATAAGGTAACAATGACTTGTATGTCTTCAAATTTCCCATAAGAAACACACAGAGCCTAGAAAGAAGTGGCACATTTTTAAAGTGCTGAAGAACTGTCAACCTGGAATTCCATAGGCAGCAAAAATTTCCTCCAGAAATAAAAGTGAAATAGAAACATTCTGAGTTGAAGCAAAACTAAGAGAATTCATTGTCTGCAGACCTACACTAAAAAAATTGCTAAAAGAAGTTCTTCACACAGAAGGGTTGTGATAGCAGAAAGAAACTTGGTGTCTCAGCAATGAGGAAAGAGCAACAGAAATAAGAAGTATCTGGGTAAATATATAGATTAATCTTCTGAGTTCTGAACATTGAAAATATGTTCAATGTCTGTAGGTGTAACAGAACAGCATGGGCTAAGAACATACGTAGGGACAAGTTTACATTCTAAATGAAGAGAAATATTGATTCTGCATAGTTTGTGAAAAGTTAGGTGTGTATTTTACATTTCCTAGTGTACTACTTTAAAAACCATATAAGCAAATATAAGCCAATATCACAATAAAAGTGCAATATTAGAAAAGTTTCAAATGATCCAAAAGATAGCAATAAAGGGACAAACAGACATAAACAATAGAAGGCACAAGAGGAATCAAATAATATAATGATAGACCTAAATCTAATATAAAAACAACATTGAGAGGAAGGAGCCAAGATGGCAGCGTGAGTAGGGCAGGAAATCTCCTCCCAAAACCATATATATTTTTGAAAATACAACAAATACAACTATTCCTAAAAGAGAGACCAGAAGATACAGTACAACAGCCAGGCTACATCTACACCTGAGAGAACCCAGTGACTCACAAAGGGGGTAAGATACAAGCCACAGCCCAGAAGGACTTGAGCGTGCCCCCCACACCAGCTCCCTGGCGGTTGGAGAGGAGTTGGAGCAGAGAGGGAGTGGGAGCCCAGGGCTGCTAAATACCCAGCCCTAGTCATCCGCACTGGGAGTGCAGACACAAAGTGCATGGTGTCCTAGATATTAGGGAAATGGAACAGTAAAAACTGTGAGTGGGTTCCCACAGCCAGTGCCCCTGGGACAAAAGAAAAGCAAGTGCTTTTTGAAAGTCTTAAAGGGACAGGAGCCTCACAGCTGGATTGAAGCATCCCAGCACACATAGCCAAGCAGCTGGGAATCCCAGGGAACTCCAGTTGCCCTAACCCCCTGGGAGGCAGTGCAGCTCTGAGGCCCCTCACAGCAATAAACAGCCTCCCGCCCATTCCCCCTCCAGCACGGACCTGCCATAGCAGAGCAGCAGCCTGAGACTGGTCATGCCCACAGCAGCTGTGCAGAGCCTCCCCCACAGTTGCCCGGGCCAGACTGAGAGACCCCATCAGCATGCAGCTGCCGAGCACAAGCAGCTAGGGGTCACCGTTCTTGCATGAGAGGAAGTTGATGAACAAGAAGGAAGGGACTTTCTTTTCCCAGCTAACACATGCACAAACTGCCCACAACTACCTCTATCACCAGGAAAAGGCAAAAGAATTTGATCCAGACCAGAATCACACAGACATCATCCCCTGAGAGGGAACCTGGGAGATAGACTTAACCAATATTCCTGAAAAAGTTTTCAAAATAAAGGTCATAACCATGCTGAAAGACTTGCAGAGAAATATGCAAGAAAAATGGATAAAGTTGGGAGGGAGAATACAGAAATAAAACAGTCTCTGGAAGGACTTAAAAACAGAATGGATGAGGTGCAAGAGGCCATTAATGGAATAGAAATCAGAGAACAGGAATGCAGACAAGCTGATGCAGAGAGAGATAAAAGGATCTTCAGGAATGAAAGAATATTAAGAGAACTGTGAGACCAATCCAAATGGAACAATATCTGCATAATAGGGGTACGAGAAGAAGAAGAGAGAGAAAAAGGGCTAGGAAGTGTATTTGAAGAAATAATTGCTGAAAACCTCCTCAAACTGGGGGAGGAAATAGTTGCAGAGACCACGGAAGCACACAGAACTCCCAACAGAAGGGACCCAAGGAGGGCAACACCAAGACACATAATAATTAAAATGGCAAAGATCACTGACAAGGACAGAGTATTAAAGGCAGCTAGAGAGAGAAAAAAGGTCACCTACAAAGGAAAACCCATCAGGGTATCATCAGACTTCTCAACAGAAACCTTACAGGCCAGAAGAGAATGGCATGATATATTTAATGCAATGAAACATAAGGGCCTTGAACCAAGAATACTGTATCCAGCATGACTATCATTTAAATAAGAAGGAGAGATTAAACAATTCCCAGACAAGCAAAAGTTGAGGGAATGTGCCCCTGACAAACCAACTCTACAGGGTATTTTAGAGGTACTGCTTTAGGTGGAAGCACTCCTAAGGCTAAATAGATGTCACCAGAGAAAATAAAATCACAGCAAAGGAAGCAGACCAATCAAATACTAACAAAAAAGGCAAAAAATAAAATCAACTACCCACAAAAGCAGTCAAAGGAAACACAAAAGACCACAAAATAAAACACCTAACACATAAAGAATGGAGGAGGAGGAATAAGAAGGGAGAGAAATAAAGAATCTTCAGACTGTATTTATAATAGTGAGTTAAGTTAGATGATAAGATAGTAAAGAAGCTAACCTTGAACCTTTGGTAACCACGAACTTAAAGCCTGCAATGGCAATAAGTACATATCTTTCAATAATCACCCTAAATGTAAATGGACTGAATGCACCAATCAAAAGACAGAGAGTAATAAAATGGAAAAAAAGGAAGACCCATCTATATGCTTCTTACAAGAGACTCACCTCAAACCCAAAGACACGTGCAGACTAAAAGTCAAGGGTTGGAAAGAGATATTTCATGCAAACAACAGGGAGAAAAAAGCAGGTGATGCAGTACTAGTATCAGACAAAATAGACTTCAAAACAAAGAAAGTAACAAGAGATAAAGAAGGACATTATATAATGATAAAGGGCTCAGTCCAACATGAGGATATAACCATTATAAATATATATGCAACCAACACAGGAGAACCAACATATGTGAAACAAATACTAACAGAACTAAAGGAGGAAATAGACTGCAATACATTCATTTTAGGAGACTTCAACACGCCACTCACTCCAAAGGATATATCCACCAGACAGAAAATAAGTAAGGACATGGAGGACTAAACAACACACTAGAACAGATGGAGCTAATAGACATCTATAGGACTCTACATACAAAAGCAACAGAATACACATTCTTCTCAAGTGCACATGGAACATTCTCCAGAATATACCACATACTAGGCCACAAAAAGAGCCTCAGTAAAACAAAAAGATTGAAATTCTACCAACCAACTTTTCAGACTACAACGGTATAAAACTAGAAATAAATTGTACAAAGAAAGCAACAAGTGTCACAAACACATGGAGGCTTAACAACATGCTCCTAAATAATCAATGGATCAATGACCAAATTAAAATAGAGATCAAGCAATATATGGAAAGAAATGACAACAACAACACTAAGCCCCAACTTTTGTGGGATGCAGCGAAAGCAGTTTTAAGAGGAAAGTATATCACAATCCAGGCATATTTAAAGAAGGAAGGACAATCCCAAATGAATAGTGTAAAGTCACGATTATCAAAATTGAAAAAAGATGAACAAATGAGGCATAAAGTCTGCAGAAGCAGGGACATAATAAAGATCAGAGAAGAAATAAATAAAATTGAGAAGAATAAAACAATAGCAAAAATCAATGAAACCAAGAGCTGGTTCTTTGAGAAAATAAAGTAGATAAGCCTCTAGCCAGACTTATTAAGAGAATCAATACACATAAACAGAATCAGAAATGAGAAAGGAAAAATCACAATGGACCACACAGAAATACAAAGAATTATTAGAGAATACTACAAAAACCTATATGCTAACAAGCTGGAAAACCTTGAAGAAATGGACAACTTCCTAGAAAAATACAACCTTCCAAGACTGACCAAGGAAGAAACAGAGAATCTAAACAGACCAATAACCAGCAAGAAAAGTGAAGCAGTAATCAAAAAACTACCCAAGAGCAAAACCCCTGGGCCAGATGTATTTACTGCAGAAGTTTATCAGACATACAGAGAAGACATAGTACCCATTCTCCTTAAAGTTTTCCAAAAAATAGAAGAGGAGGGAATACTCCCAAACTCATTCTATGAAGCAACCATCACCCTAATACCAAAACCAGGCAAAGACCCCACCAAAAAACAAAATTACAGACCAATATCCCTGATGAACATACATGCAAAAATACTCAACAAAATATTAGCAAACCGAATTCAAAAATACATCAAGAGGATCATACACCATGACCAAGTGGAATTCATCTCAGGGATGCAAGGATGGTACAATATTCAAAAATCCATCAACATCATCCACCACATCAACAAAAAAAAAGGACAAAATCACATGACCATCTCCATAGACACTGAAAAAGCATTTGACAAAATTCAACATCCATTCATGATAAAAACTCTCAAAAAATTGGCATAGAGGGCCATTACCTCAACATAATAAAGGCCATATATGATAAACCCACAGCCAACATCATACTGAACAGTGAAAAGCAAAAGCTTTTCCTCTAAGATCAGGAACAAGACAGGGATGCCCACTCTCCCCACTGTTATTCAACCTGCTACTGGAGGTCCTAGCCATGGCAATTAGACAAAACAAAGAAATACAAGGAATCCGGATTGGTAAAGAAGAAGTCAAACTGTCAATACTTGCAGATGACATGATATTGTACATAAAAAAACCATAAAGACTCCACTGCAAAACAACTAGAACTAATATTGGAATTCAGCAAAGCTGTGGGATACAAAATTAATACACAAATCTGTGGCTTTCCTATACACTATCAATGAACTAACAGAAAAAGAAATCAGGAAAACAATTCCATTCACAATAGCATCAAAAAGAATAAAATACCTAGGAATAAACCTAACCAAGGAAGTGATAGACCTATACCCTGAAAACTAGAAGACACTCTTAAGAGAAATTAAAGAGGACACTAACAAATGGAAACTCATCCCATGCTCTTGGCTAGGAAGAATTAATATCATCAAAATGGCCATCCTGCGCAAAGCAATCTACAGATTCAATGCAATCCCTATCAAATTACCACAGCATTCTTCAACAAACTGGAACAAATAGTTCTAAAATTCATATGGAACCACCAAAGACCCCGAATAGCCAAAGCAATCCTGAGAAGGAAGAATAAAGTGGGGTGGGTGATCTCGCTCCCCAACTTCAAGCTCTACTACAAAGCCACAGTAATCAAGAAAATTTGGTACCGGCACAGGAACAGACCCATAGACCAGTGGAACAGAATAGAGACTTCAGACATTAACCCAAACATATATGGTCAATTAATATATGATAAAGGAGCCATGGACATACAGTCAGAAAATGACAGCATCTTCAACGGTTGTTGTTGGCAAAACTGGACAACTACATGTAAGAGAATGAAACTGGATCATTGTCTAACCCCATACACAAAAGTAAATTTGAAATGGATCAAAGACCTGAATGTAAGTCCTGAAACCATAAAACTCTTAGGAAAAAACATAGACAAAAATCTCTTGGACATAAACATGAGCGACTTCTTCATGAACATATCTCCCTGAGCAAGGGAAACAAAAACAAAAATGAACAGGTGGGACTATATCAAGCTGAAAAGTTACTGTACAGCAAAGGACACCATAAATAGAACAAAAAGGCATCCTGCAGTATGGGAGAATATATTTATAAATGACAGATCCGATAAAGGGTTGACATCCAATATATGTAAAGAGCTCACACACCTCAACAAACAAAAAGTAAATAATCCAATTAAAAAATGGGCAGAGGAGCTGAACAGACACTTCTCCAAGGAAGAAATTCAGATGGCCAACAAACACATGAAAAGATGCACCACATTGCTAGTCATCAAAGAAATGCAAATTAAAAGCACAATGAGATATCACCTCACACCAGTAAGGATCACCACCATCCAAAGACAAACAACAACAGATGTTGGTGAGGTTATGGATAAAGGGGAACCCTACTACACTGCTGGTGGGAATGTAAATTAGTTTAACCATTGTGGGAAGCAGTATGGAGGTTCCTCAAAAAGCTCAAAATAGAAATACCATTTGACCCAGGAATTCCACTCCTAGGAATTTACCCTAAGAATACAGCAGCCCAGTTTGAAAAAAACAGATGCACCCCTGTGTTTATCGCAGCACTATTTACAATAGCCAAGAAATGGAAGCAACTTAAGTGTCCATCAGTAGATGAATGGATAAAAAAGATGTGGTACATATACGCAATGAAATATTATTCAGCCATAAGAAGAAACCAAATCCTACCATTTGCAACAACATGGCTGAAGCTAGAGGGTATTATGCTCAGTGAAATAAGCCAAGCAGAGAAAGTCAAGTACCAAATGATTTCATTCATATGTGAAGTATAAGAACAAAGAAAAAACTGAAGGAACAAAACAGCAGCAGAATCACAGAACCCAAGAATGGACTAACAGTTACCAAAGGGAAAGGGACTGGGGTGGATGGGTGGGAAGGGAGGGATGGGGGAGAAATAGAAAGGGGGCATTATGATTAGCATGTATAATGTGGGGGGTGGCATGGGGAGGGCTGTGCAAAACAGAGAAGACAGGTAATGACTCTACAGCATCTTACTATGCTGATGGACAGTGACTAATGGGGGTTTGGGGGTGGTACTTGGTGAAGGGGGGAACCTAGTAAACTTAATGTTTCTCATGTAATTGTAGAATAATGATTCCAAAATATTAAAAAAAACATTGAAAGTAACTGGTCCACACACCAACTAAAACATAGAGATTCAGAATGAATTAAAAAGCTTGACCCAACTATATGCAGTCTACAGTAAACTCCCTTTCAAATATATGATGATATAGGTAGAACAAAGGGAAAGATTTAAAAAAAGATATACTGTGCAAACACTATTAAAGATAAAGTAGAATGGCTATGCTGGTATCAGACAAAAAATAGGCAAAATAGAAATGAGGAACATTGTACAAGGACTAAAAGTTCAAATAAAATGAAGGCATGTCAATCCTAAATGAGTATGTACATAACAACCGAATTTCAAAACATAGGAAGCAAAAACTAAAAGAACTGAGAGGAGAAATATGCAAATTGACAATTATAGTTGAAGACAACAGTATTTCTCTATCAATAATACAAATAGCAGGAAAAAATCAGCAAGGACATAGAATAACTGCATTATAGCATCAACAAAGTAGATTTGATTTACAGAACACTACACCCAACAATAATTGAATAAACATTTTTCTCAGAAAGTCTACACCAAATATTGTCCAAAACAGAACAAATATTACATTTTAAAGAATTTAAATCAACAAAATATTTTCTCAGACAATAATGGAATTAAACTAGGAATCAGTAATAATTAACAGGACATCTGCAAATACTTGGAAATTAAACACTTCATAATACATGGTCAAAGAGAAATCTGAAAGGAAATGAGACATATTTTGAGCAGAACAAAAATGAGAATATACCAACATTTGTGGTATATGGCTAACAGAGCACTTGGAAGGAAATACACAGCAGAAAAGAAAGATCTCAAATCAATAAAGATTTCACCTTAAGAAAGTAGATAAAGAAAAACAAAATAAAACCTAAGCATGTTGAAATAAGAAAGTAAGAAAGGTAAGGGCAGAAATCAATGAAATTAAAGCCAGAGAAGCAGTACAGAAAATGAGTAAAACAAAAGCTGGTTCTTTGAAAAAGTCAATAAATAAAATTGATAATTTGGCAACACTGACAGAAAAGTATGACAGAGATTAGAAATTTTAGGAATAAAGAGGGAATAGTAGTAAAGACCTCACAGATACATGGATGAAAAGGGACTACTACAAAAAACGAGAATAGAACAAACAACTTAAGCACATGCATTAAAAACTTCAAAGAAATAGAACAGTTCTACAATTTTATAGATTCAAGTGGCCTCCACCTCAGTCATGATACAGAACTATTTGATCACCATAAAGATCTGCCTCATGCTACCCCTTTATAATCATACATAACTCATCGTTAGAAGCATCAACAAAGAAATCTGTAAAACTACATGGCTTTACTGGTGAATTCTACCAAATACGTAAAGAAGTAACATCAACACTACACAATTTCTTCCAGCAAATACAAGAGGAGGCAACACTTCCTAATTCATTTTATAAGGCGTAGATTACCTTTATACTAAAATCAAAGACAAATAAAACTACATACTCAAACCCCAGCATGAACATAAACACAAAATCTTCAGCAAAATATTAGCAAATAAATTCCAGCCATGTAAATTTTATCTCGGGAACACCAAGATGGTTCAATATTTGAATGTAAATAAATGTGATCTATTATGTAAACACTCTGAAAATAATAGGATTATAACAATTTATGGAAAAATCATGTGACAAGATTCACCATCTTTTCATGATAAAAATTCTCAATAAATTAGGATTCAAAGTGAATTCCCGTAACTGGGTTACGTGTCTTAGACTGCTTAGGCTGCCATAACAAAATACCATAGACTTGGTGGCTAAAATAACAAATTTCTTTTTTACAGTTCTGGAGAAGTCCAAGATCAAGGTGATTTTTTTGTGATTTGTTTTCCAGTGAGGCATCTCTTCCTGCAGATGGCTGCCTTCTCATTGTGTGCTTATATGGCCTTGCCTCAGTGCATGCATATGAAAAAGAGAAATCTCTTTCTTGCTCATAAAGCCACAAATCTTATCAGATTAAGACCCTATCCTGATGACTTCATTTAACCTTAATTACCCTCTAAAAGCCCAATCTCCCAATAGTCACACTGAGGGGTTAGGAATTCAACATAAGAATTTTGAGGGTAAACTTCAGTCTATAACAAAGCATCTTCAAAAAAAATCTTAAGATTGACATCATCCTTAATGGTGAAAGACTAAATGCTTTTCCCTTAAGATTAAGAAAAAGACATCTAACTCTTACCATTCTATTCAACATCATTCTGGAAGTCCTAGCAGGTATAAGGCAAGGAAAGAAATGAAAGGCATAAATTACAAAGAAAAAGAAAAATATTTGCAGATGAGTGATTATATTCATAGGGTGTTTTGTAGATAAAGACATTCTGATGTTAAAAGTTACATGGAAAAGCAAACTAGAATGACTAATAGGATTTTGTAAAAGAAGAGTAAAGATAGAAGAAACACATTACCTAATTTAAGGTTTTCTGTACAGTTACAGTGATCCAATGTAGTAGAGAATCCAGCAATATATAGTGAGTATGTGAGAGTTTCCCAATTCTCTGGAATTGAGTTGGTCTAATCTGCATTGTTTCCACAGCTCTCCAAAGTCTTTGATAATACAATGTTTGTAATTTGTCTATTTTTTTTCTTGGACAACATTATGGTTACTAGACTCCCCTATTATCAAGACTCCCCCACATACCCCATTACAGTCACTGCCCATCAGTGTAGTAAGATTTGGCAGCACTGACAGAAAAGTATGTCTATAGAATCATTACTTGTCTTCTCTGTATATACTGCCTTTCCCATGTCCTCCCCCTGCTACATTATGTGTGCTAATTGTAATGCCCCTTTTTCCACCTTATCCCTCCCCAGTCCGTTTCCCTTTGGTAACTATCAGTCCATTCTTGGGTTCTGTGAGTCTTCTGCTGTTTTCTTCCTTCAGTTTTTCTTTGTTCTTATACTCCACATATGAGTGAAATCATTTGATACTTGTCTTTCTCCACCTGTCTTATTTCACTGAGCATAATACCCTCTAGCTCCAGCCATGTTGTTGCAAATGGTAGGATTTGTTTTCTTCTTATGGCTGAATAATATTCCATTCTGTATATATGTACCACATCATCTTTACCCATTCATCTACTACTGATGGACACTTAGGTTGCTTCCATTTCTTGGCTATTGTAAATAGTGCTGCGATAAACATAGGGGTGCATCTGTCTTTTTCAAACTGGGCTCCTGCAGTCTTAGGGTAAATTCCTCGGAGTGGAATTCCTGGGTCAAATGGTATTTCTATTTTGAATTTTTTGAGGAACCTCAATACTGCTTTCCACAATGATTGAACTAGTTTACATTCCCACCAGCAGTGTAGGAAGGTTCCCCTTTCTCCACATCCTCACAAACCTTTGTTGTTTGTCTTTTGGATGTTGGCCATCCTAACTGGTATGAGGTGATATCTCATTGTGGTTTTAATTTGCATTTCTTTGGTGATTATAGATGTGGAGCATCTTTTCATGTGTGTGTTGTCCATCTGAATTTCTTCTTTGGAGAAGTGTCTGTTCAGCTCCTCTGTCCATTTTTTAATTGGGTTATTTGCTTTTTGTTTGTTGAGGTGTGTGAACTCTTTATATAATTGGGATGTCAACCCCTTATTGGATCTGTCATTTATGAATATATTCTCCCAAACTGTAGGATGCCTTTTTGTTCTACTGATGTGTCCTTTGCTGTACAGAAGTTTTTAGTGTGATATAGTCTCACTTGTTCACTTTTGCTTCTGTTTCCCTTGCCCAGGGAGATATGTTCATGAAGAAGTCACTCATGTTTATGTCCAAGAGATTTTTGCCTATGTTTTTCTCTAAGAGTTTCATGGTTTCATGACTTACATTCAGGTCTTTGGTCCATTTTGAGTTTACTTTTGTGTATGGGGTTGGACAATAATCCAGTTTAATTCTCTTACATGTAGTTGTCCAGTTTTGCCAACAACAGCTGTTGAAGAGGCTGTCATTTCCCCATTGTATATTCATGGCTCCTTTATCATATATTAATTGACCATATATGCTTGGGTTTATATCTGGGCTCTCTATTCTGTTCCACTGGTCTATGGATCTATTTTTGTGCCAGTCCCAAATTTTCTTGATTACTGTGGCTTTGTAGTAGAGCTTGAAGTCAGGGAGCATAATCCCCCCAGCTTTATTCTTCCTTCTCAGGATTGCTTTGGGTATTTGTGGTCTCAAAAATATGGAACGTTTCATGAATTTGCATGTCATCCTTGTTCAGGGGCCATGCTAATCTTCTTTGTATTGATCCAATTTTAGTATATGTGCTGCCGAAGTGAGCTGAGGGATGGCGGGGAGGGCGAGGGCAGGGTTGGTGGAGGAGACTAGCCAGCAACCCATGGGGCTGCATGTGAGCCCACGGGGGCAGGGGCAGAGGCACCTCCTCCTGGCCTGGGATGGGGGTACTGGGCAGAGGGCTCAGAGGGTGGTTTAGGTCCCAGCACCCTTACTGAGCAAGTCTGGAAATGACGGCTGCATGAGATTCAGTTTCAACTTCTGCAGAATGAGAATATTGACCCTGAATAGCCAAAGCAATACTGAGAAGGAAGAATAAAGCAGGAAAATTATGCTCCCTGACTTCAAGCTCTACTACAAAGCCACAGTAATCAAGACAATATGGTACCGGCACAAGAACGCCCATAGACCAATGGAACAGACTAGAGAGCCCAGCTATTAACCCCAGCATATATGGTCGATTAATACATGATAAAGGAGCCATGGATATGCAGTGGGGAAATGACAGCCTGTTCAACAGCTGGTGTTGGCAAAACTGGACATTTACATGTAAGAGAATGAAACTGGATTGCTGCCTAACTCCAGACACAGAAGTAAACTTGAAATGGGTTAAAGACCTGAATATTAGTCATGAAACCATAAAACTCTTAGAAGAAAACATAGGGATAACTCTCCTGGACATAAAACATAAGCAACTTCTTCATTAACATATCTCCCTGGGCAAGGGAAACAAGCAAAAATGAACAAGTGGGAATATATAAAGCTGAGAAGGTTCTGTACAGCAAAGGATACCATCAATAGAACAAAAAGACATTCTACATTATGGGAGAATATATTTATAAATGACATATCCAGTAAACAGTTGAAATCCAAAATATATGAAGAGCTCATGCACCTCAACAAACAAGAAGCAAATAATCCAATTAGGAAATGGGCAGAGGATCTGAACAGACACTTCTCCAAAGAAGAAATTCAGATGGCCAACACGCACATGAAAAGATGCTCCACATCTGTAATCATCAGAGAAATGCAAATTAAAACCACAATGAGATATCACCTCAAACCACATAGGATGGCTAACATCCAAAAGACAAACAACAACAAATGTTTGTGAGGATGTGGAGAAAGGGGAATCCTCCCCTACACTGCTGGTGGGAATGTAAATTATTTCAACCATTTTGAAAAGCAGTATGGATGTTCCTCAAAAAACTCAAAATAGAAATGCCATTTGACCCAGAAATTCCACTTCTAGGAATTTACCTTAAGACTGCAGGAGCCCAGTTTGAAAAAGACATATGCACCCCTATGTTTATCGCAGTGCTATTTACAATAGCCAAGAAATGGAAGCAACCTAACTGTCCATCAGTAGATGAATGGATAAAGAAGATGTGCTACATATACACAATGGAATATTATTCAGCCAGAAGAAAACAAATCCTACCACTTGCAACAACATGGATGGAGCTAGAGGGTATTATGCTCAGTGAAATAAGCCAGGCAGAGAAACACAAGTATCAAATGATTTCACTCATTCATCCAGTAAAAGAACAAAGACAAATCTGAAGGAACAGAACAGCAACAGACTCACAGAACCCAGGAATGGACTAACAGTTACCAAAGGGAAAGGGACTGGGGAGGATGGGTTAGAAGGGAGGGATAAGGCGGACAAAGGGGCATTACAATTAGCACACATAATGTGGGGAGTGGGGCACGAGGGCAGTACAAGACAGAGAAGACAAGTAGTGATTTTATAGCATTTTACTATGGTGATGGGCAGTGACTGTAATGGGATATGTGGTGGGACTTGATAATGGGGGGAGAGTAACCATAATGTTCCTCATGTAATTATACTTTAATGATACCAAAATAAATGAAGTTCTAACCTCCTTCACTCCATGTTCCCACTTTCCAATTTGACTACCCACATTCCGAATTTGTCATAGAGACAGGGCCTTCTAAAAGTTCACCAGCTCAAGTGTAACATTGCTTCCCAGATGCACAAACTGTCCCTAAGCACAGAATTTTAGAGGAGTCTTTTCACCTAAGAAGGTAAACCTCTTCTATTTGCACTGATCACCATAGAAGTAACCGTGTTCTACAGAGCTGTTACAGTGTGCCGTGTCCCACCACCCGGCCTGTGCGCAGCCCGGGGCTGTGCACAGAGTATATGAGAATCTGGGGTAAGATCCCTGAGCGCTTCAGGAGAGATCCTTTGGGGGGACTATAACCAGTTACCCCTAATTCATGTGGACAGTAAACTAACCCCCACACTCAGGTCCATTTCCCTGAGTACTTACGCCTTCCTGTTGAATTTCTTTAAGGCTTCACTAAAACTATGTCAGTTGGAGTTTTAGCCTGTATTGCTTGAAGTGGATGGACAGTGGTGACAATAATTTCCCCATGTTTGAAAAAAGAAAAGCTTTTGTTGGAATAGCTTGTATATATCCATGTAAGGATCATTTGCAGGGTTACCCTGGGTCACATGCCTTCTCATGTTCAGAGCATCTCTACGTGTTCTTGCTGCCTCTGGTGGATCCCTCTTCTGCTTCTCGGTCCTGTCCCAGCTTTGGTCCCACATCTGTGTCCTACCAACACCCAGGACAGGAGTGATGAGAGAGGTCATCTCCTACGTGAACCTGTCCCATCTCTGCCAGTGAGTTGTCAACCCAGCTCTTGATAAAAGGCTTCCCAAGGCACAAAATGCCAGGCAAGGCATTCCAGAGAATTGGCCTATTCAGAATGGAGGAAATGAAAAAGGATGCTTAAACCCCTGTGTTCCCTTGTGATGATGCCACAGAGCCTGTGGGAAAGTTTTTCCTTACAAATTCAGTTTTTCTAATGAACATGCAGCTTTCCACTATTGTCAGTCTAAGTTAAAGGTATATCTTTGAAAAGAAATTGTCTGTTTCATCTAAGTTGTTTAACTATCACTTAATAGTTGTGTAATTTTCCCTTAGTCTGTAGGATATTTTGTCATGTCCCTCTTTCACTCTAAAGATTGATAATTAGTGATTTTTCAGGATATTTTGTCATGTCCCTCTTTCGCTCTAATGATTGATAATTAATGTTTTTTCTTTGTACTGTTCAGCCTGGCTACAGACAACAATTTTGCTGATTTTTTACTCATTATTAATTTTATCAATTTGTTAACCTTATTATAAATTATTTTAGAAGTTATTGTAAAAAAATTGTGTAAATTTAATTAGTAATTGTATAAAATTCAGTCCTTGAACACTTAACACATGAGATTTTGGTGATGGCCCTTTGAGTCCTTATAACACATTATGATAATGGTGATATAATGAACTGCAGCAATATTCAGAAGATCTACAGGCCTCATGAACCAGTGCTTTCCAATGCACAAGCAAAGGTTCATTTAAATGGGTAACACAACAATAGGTTTTAATATAATAAAGTATGAACAATTTATTTATATGGATTCAGATTTCACACTGCAGTTAAACTGCTGAATTTGGATGTAGTATGAGAGGAATATCTAAATTAATCTGTATGATAAATGGCAAGTTCACATAAGCACTTCTGTTGTGCACTGAAAAATAACGGTTGTCTCAAGAAAAGCACCTGGGCAACTATTTCTGAGTTGTGAGCCACTTTTTCATGAACATTACTTTCACTTGAAAAAATAACTGACAAACTGTTATTTGGATGTGGGTACCTGGAAGATGTTTTCTTAAAAATTAACAAAGTGAGCCTATTACTTCAAGGAAAACAAATGATCTTATTTACTGCCAAATTAAAACTTTCAAGTACAAATTCAAAGTTTGGAAAATATACACCTATGAGCCTTAGCAGCTCCCCAAGAATTCTGTGGTAAGGAAGGTAGTGATTTTAGCAAATTATTTTTTTATATATATGCAGCAGCTCTTAAACCTTTTGGTCTCAGGACCTTTTCAAACTTTTTTAGATGATTAAGGTCCCCAAAGAACTTTTATACATATGGAACATATGTATCAATATTTACTAATCAGACATTAAAACTAAGCACTTAAAATGTTTAAAGGTTATTTAAAAATAACAATGATAAACCTATTACATGCATTTTGATGGAAAATAACTGTATTTTTTAAAAACTCTAGTGAGAAGAGTGCCGCTGTTTTACATTTTTAAAAATCCCTTTCCTGTCCTGAATCAGCTGGATTCTCTTATATGCTTCTGCACTCACTGTTCCCACATCACAGGTCAGGCCATGTGGCCTCTGGAAAACTCTCAAAACAAGCATGAAAAAGCCAAACAACATCTTAGTATTACTATGAAAACAGCTTTCACTTCACATAACCCTGGAAACCCTTTCCCATATTTTCTACTGTTATAAGTTAACCTTAGCAGAATAACGTACAAAGACCAATATCACAAGTCTTTTTTTACTCTATTAAGGACACCCTTTTAAGCAAAATCTATTTTTTTAGGCTTTATCCCTAATCAAATCAAAGCAGTTACCACTACTGTAGTACTAACTAATGTATGCTAATACTACTTCTGGATCCCTTATAAACATATATAAATATATACATGTATGTGTGAGCCTGTGTGTATAAATATATATAATCTCTTATACATGCACAGAATATATGGAAATACACCAAAACATTATTAGCAGGATTACAAGTAATTTTGATCTTTTTATTTTTATTTTCCAGATATTCTGTACATAGTTGCATTAAAAAAAAGTGGAAATTGTTTTCTGCTACCCACTTCTGGTGGTAAACATTCTTTTCCAAAGGAGTGTGCCCTGGCCTTAGGGAACCAGTAGGCCTTAGTAACTACAGGGAGGCAGAAAACAAGGAGAAAATTACACCAGGAAAGGGGATACAGTAAACCCCGTGTTAAGATATCAAAGAACTAAAACTGAGAATTCTAATCCATGAATCTAGAATTTTTTAGTAAAAATATGTTCTTACAAAATGATGATGCTTCTTACAGTATCAGCAGGAACTATGTACACCAGAAAACTTGTTACTAATATTTAGCTCTTGGTACCATTTGGAGTGTTTAAACTTACTCTCCTTTTTGAACTGATCACAGAATTCAGTTCTTTAAAATTCATACACTAAATGAATTAAGTAAACCTTTTTAAGGTGACATCAATCTTTGTGGAGGTTTTCACTGTTCGTGAAAATGTGCCTTGTCCAAAAAGAACTGAAGCAAAGGGCCAAGAACAAAGCAATGAGATAAAAGGCTCTCAATTCTTCTAATTAGGGATCTCAACTCTATTGCTTAAATAACTGGTGCCTGCAATGCCACATCAAGGCATAACAGTTGTGTCAGTGCCACCCATTACACCATAATGAACAAACATGAAGAGGACAGAACCTGAAGCAGAATCACTAAAAACTCTTCCACTTAATCTGCAGAGGAGAGGCAGCACAGAGCAGTAGCTAAAAAAAACTCAAGACTCAAGAGCAGATTATCTGCATTCAGATTCGGCCCCACCACCCTAGGCAATTTACTTAAAGTCACTTGCCTCAGCTTCCTTACCCAAGAAATGGAGAGGATAGAAAAATAAATTATCTACCTACAAGACTGTTAGAAGGATTAAATGTGTCAATATTTGTGAAGGGCTGGAACATAGTAAATAAATGTTGGAAAAAAAGAAACAAAAATCCTGAACTTAAAGTTTGCCTTAAAATAAATGAAATAACTGTAGAGATACAGAAAAGCCAAATCAGATAATTCAGAATATGCATACTCAATTTTCCAGCATCTTAAAAAGTATAGCAGTATGGTTTTCAATTATCTTTTAACACCACAAGAGTCCAAACTGATAAAGGACAAGTCATTTTCAGGGACTTCACAGAAGACTTTAGCTATACGTAATGTAAAGTATCTTTTTTTTAAAATATAAATTATTTTTATTTCCTGTGACTCGCACACCTCTGAATATTACAAATAATCATTTTGGATTGAGTAAGCATCATCATTATTAACACCCCAACTGATCAAAATATTTCAAATAATGTAAGAAGTATTAGAAATGCATCTCTTAATGATGCATCTAACAATGCCTACCATGGATTTATATATTCATGGGCGCATATTACCTATTTTTTGAATGAGTCAGCATTCATTCTGGTCTTTGTTTTTTTTTTTTTTGAGAGGGCATATCTCATATTTGTTGATCAAATGGTTGTTAACAACAATAAAATTCTGTATAGGGGACTCAATGCACAATCATTAATCATCCCCACGCCTAATTCTCAATAGTCTCCAATCTTCTGAAGCATAACGAACAAGTTCTTACATGGTGAACAAGTTCTTACATAGTGAATAAGTTCTTACATGGTGAACAGTGCAAGGGCAGTCAAATCACAGAAACTTACAGTTTTGATCATGCATCATGAATTATAAACAAGTCAGATATGATTATTCATTTGATTTTTATACTTGATTTATATGTGGATACCACATTTCTCCCTTATTATTATTATTTTTTAATAAAATGTTGAAGTGGTAGGTAGATGCAAGATAAAGGTAGAAAACATAATTTAGTGCTGTAAGAGGGCAAATGTAGATGATCAGGTGTGTGCCTATAGACTAAGTATTAATCCAAGCTAGACAAGGGCAACAAAACATCCACGGATGCAGAAGATTTCTCTCAAAACAGGGGGGGTGAGGTTCTAAGCCTTACCTCTGTTGATCCCCAATTTCTCACCTGATGGTCCCCCTGCGACTGTGCCTGTCTTAGGTTGTTCCTCCCTTGAGGAATCTTACCCGTCTCTGGCTAACCAGTCATCTTCTGGGGTCATACAGGGAAATGTAAAGTTGGTAAGTGAGAGAGAAGCAATATTGTTTGAAAAGGTTAGCTTTTCACTTCTTTGCATATTTATGCCCTGTGGCTTCTATGCCCAGCATTTGTCTTGAGGTATCTCTACCACTTGGAAGAATTATGATACTCAGTAATTTTCGATATGAGACACAAATTCTACTAGAGGGTTGTAATTAGGAAGGAAGAAGAAAAGCTACAGAAGTAGCAGATGGAAGAAAACATGGGAAGATTGATTATTTCTTTGACATATCTTCTTGTAGAGTAACATAAGCATGTATAGGTTTTAACAAACTACTAATTAAATTGTGTACACACATTATCATAATAGGAATACAGCTACATAACAAAAGCAGACCTACAATTACCAGCCATATCCAGTGAAACCAAGAAAACCAGTTAGGCACCCTAGGCATTTGTGAAAACTTATCAATGATATGATGGATATTGTCTAACTGAATTTGAATAGTTTGAGAAAAATCAGACAAATTAAAACAACACATTCCTGGGAACTGTTCACATCCCATATGTTCTTTTACCAGTAGATAGTCTATAGTCGCATGATTTTGGAGCACTGCAACTTGTACTTCTCCTAATTTTTGGTTGAGTTCTGACACTATAGATCCAGTCAAATTTGTTGTTTTACTGTATGCACAGGCCAGCTTAGATATCTCCTTCTTCATTCCAATGGCAAGTCCAGGAACCGGTGGGATGAATGCAGCTACAACTGCAACAGCACCAGATCTTTGTTGAAGTTTTTTGATGATCATCTTCGGGAATGACTCTTCCAGAGGATGTTGATGTTGGAAGTTCTTCTTCATATCATATCTTAATTCATTTTCTGGGTAGCCAAATTAGGCTTTGATCCTTTGTATAAACACAAACCCTTTGCCCACATTTTGATATGACCTTTATGCCATTGTGAAGAACCTACTGGAGATCACCACACAGGAACTGCTTTTTTTTTAAGAGAAAGGAATATTATCAGAAAAATGCACTTCCATAGCTGATCATCTGACACCCTTTAAAAGATCAAAATTAAGGATATGTAACACATGCATTAATCGTTGATTTACAGTTTTATCTACCAAGGAGTAATCCCCCTTTTCTTTCTCTTTTTTTTTTTGTTATTAATCTACAATTACGTGAAGAATATTATGTTTACTAGGCTCCCCCCTACACCAAGTCCCCGCCCACAAACCCCATTACAGTCACTGTCCATCAGCATAGCAAAATGTTGTAGAATCACTACTTGTCTTCTCTGTGTTACACAGCCTTCTCTTTTCTCCCACCCCCCACATTATGCATGCTAATCATAATACCCCATTTCTTCTTCACCCCCTTATCCCTCCTTACCCACCCATCCTCCCAAGTCCCTTTCCCTTTGGTACCTGTTAGTCCATTCTTGGGTTCTGTGATCCTGCTGCTGTTTTGTTCCTTCAGGTTTTCCTTTGTTCTTATACTCCACAGATGAGTGAAATCATTTGGTATTTGTCTTTCTCCACTTGACTTATTTCACTAAGCATAATACCCTCTAGCTCCGTCCATGTTGTTGCAAATGGTAGGATTTGTTTTCTTCTTATGGCTGAATAATATTCCATTGTGTATATGTACCACATCTTCTTTATCCAGTCATCTACTGATGGACACGTAGAATGCTTCCAATTCTTGGCTATTGTAAATAGTGCTGCGATAAACATAGGGGTGCATCTGCCTTTTTCAAACTTGAGTGCTGCATTCTTAGGGTAAATTCCTAGGAGTGGAATTCCTGGGTCAAATGGTAAGTCTATTTTGAGCATTTTGGGGAACCTCCATACTGCTTTCCACAATGGTTGAACTAATTTACATTCCCACCAACAGTGTAGTAGGGTTCCCCTTTCTCCACAACCTTGCCAACATTTGTTCTTTGTCTTTTGGACGGTAGCCATCCTTACTGGTGTGAGGTGATACCTCATTGTGGTTTTAATTTGCATTTCTCTGATAACTACCGATGTGGAGCATCTTTTCATGTGTCTGTTGGCCATCTGAATTTCTTTTTTGGAGAACTGTCTGTTCAGTTCCTCTGCCCATTTTTAAATTGGATTATTTGTTTTTTGTTTGTTGAGGTGGGTGAGCTCTTTATATATTTTGGATGTCAAGCCTTTATCGGATCTGTCATTTACAAATATATTCTTCCAAACTTTAGGATACCTTTTTGTTCTATTGATGGCGTCTTTTGCTGTACAGAAGCTTTTCAGCTTAGTATAGCCCCACTTGTTCATTTTTGCTTTTTTTTCCTTGCCCGGGGAGATATGTTGAAGAAGAGGTCATTCATGTTTATGTCTAAGAGATTTTTGCCTATGTTTTTTGCTAAGAGTTTTATGGTTTCATGACTTACATTCAGGTCTTTGATCCATTTCGAATTTACTTTTGTGTATGGGGTTAGACAATGGTCCAGTTTCATTCTCTTACATGTAGCTGTCCAGTTTTGCCAGCACCATCTGTTGAAGAGACTGTCATTTCCCCATTGTATGTCCATGGCTCCTTTATCAAATATTAATTGACCATATATGTTTGGGTTAATGTCTGGAGTCTCTAATCTGTTCCACTGGTCTGTGGCTCTGTTCTTGTGCCAGTACCAAATTGTCTTGATTACTATGGCTTTGAAGTAGAGCTTGAAGTTCAGGAGTGAGATCCCCCCCCACACTTTATTCTTCTTTCTCAGGATTGCTTTCAGGGTCTTTGGTGTTTCCATTTGAATTTTTGAACTATTTGTTCCAGTTCATTGAAGAATGTTGCTGGTAATTTGATAGGGATTGCATCGAATCTGTATATTGCTTTGGGCAGGATGGCCATTTTGACAATATTAATTCTTCCTAGCCAAGAGCATGGGATGAGTTTCCATTTGTTAGTGTCCCATTTAATTTCTCTTAAGAGTTTCTTCTAGTTTTCAGGATATAGGTCTTTCACTTCTTTGATTAGGTTTATTCCTAGGTATTTTATTCTTTTTGATGCAATTGTGAATGGAGTTGTTTTCCTGATTTCTCCTTCTGTTGGTTCATTGTTGGTGTATAGGAAAGCCACAGATTTCTGTGTGTTAATTTTGTGTCCTGCAAATTTGCTGTATTCCGATATCAGTTCTAGTAGTTTTGGAGTGGAGTCTTTAGGGTTTTTTATGTACAATATCATGTCATCTGCAAATAGTGACAGTTTGACTTCTTTACCAATCTGGATTCCTTGTATTTCTTTGTTTTGTCTAATTGCCATAGCTAGGACCTCCAGTACTATGTTAAATAACAGTGGGGAAAGTGGGCATCCCTGTCTTGTTCCCGATCTCAGAGGAAAGGCTTTCAGCTCCTCGCTGTTCAGTATGATGTTGGCTGTGGGTTTATCACATATGGCCTTTATTATGTTGAGGTACTTGCCCTCTATACCCATTTTCCTGACAGTTTTTATCATGAATGGATGTTGAATTTTGTGAAATGCTTTTTCAGCATCTATGGAGATGATCATGTGGTTTTTGTCCTTCTTTTTGTTGATGTGGTGGATGATTTTGATGGATTTTCGATTGTTGTACCCTCCTTGCATCCCTGGGATGAATCTCACTTGGTCATGGTGTATGATCCTTTTGATGTATTTTTGAATTCGGTTTCCTAATATTTTATTGAGTATTTTTGCATCTACACTCATCAGAGATATTGGTCTCTAATTTTATTTTTTGGTGGGGTCTTTGCCTGGTTTTGGTATTAGGGTGATGTTGGCTTCATAGAATGAGTTTGGGAGTATTCCCTCCTCTTCTATTTTTTGAAAAACTTTAAGGAGAATGGGTATTATGTCTTCTCTGTATGTCTGATAAAATTCTGAGGTAAATCCGTCTGTCCCGGGGGTTTTGTTCTTGGGTAGTTTTCTTATTACCGTTTCAATTTCTTTGCTCGTAATTGGTTTGTTCAACTTTTATGTTTCTTCCTTGGTCAGTCTTGGAAGGTTGTATTTTTCTAGGAAGTTGTCCATTTCTTCTAGGTTTTCCAGCTTATTAGCATATAGGTTTTCATAGTAGTCTTTAATAATTCTTTGTATTTCTGTGGAGTCTGTTGTGATATTTCCATTCTCATTCTGATTCTGTTGATGTGTGTTGATTCTGTTTTTCTGTTAATAAGTTTGGCTAGAGGCTTATCTATTTTGTTTATTTTCTCAAAGAACCAGCTCTTGGTTTCATTGATTTTTGCTATTGTTTTATTCTTCTCAATTTTATTTCTTCTTTGATCTTTATTATGTCCCTCCTTCTGCTGACTTTAGGCCTCATTTGTTCTTCTTATTCCAGTTTCTATAATTGTGATGTTAGACTATTCATTTGGGATTGTTCTTCCTTCTTTAAGTATGCCTGGATCGCTATATACTTTCCTCTTAAGACTGCTTTCGCTGCATCCCACAGAAGTTGGGGCTTTGTGTTGTTGTTGTCATTTGTTTCCATATATTCCTTGATCTCTATTTTAATTTGTTCATTGATCCATTGATTATTTAGGAGCATGTTGTTAAGACTCCATGTGTTTGTGAGCCTTTTTGCTTTCTTTGTACAATTTATTTCTAGTTTTATACCTTTGTGGTCTGAAAAGTTGGTAGGTAGAATTTCAATCTTTTGGAATTTACTGAGGCTCTTTTTGGGTCCTGGTATGTGGTCTATTCTGGAGAATGTTCCGTGTGCACTTGAGAAGAATGCATATCCTGTTGCTTTTGGATGTAGAGTTCTATAGATGTCTATTAGGTCCATCTGTTCTAGTGTGTTGTTCAGTGCCTCCATGTTCTTACTTATTTTCTGTCTGGTGGATCTATCCTTTGGAGTGAGTGGCATGTTGAGGTCTCCTAAAATGAATGCATTGCATTCTATTTCCCCCTTCAGTTCTGTTAGTATTCGTTTCACATATGCCGGTGCTCTTGTATTGGGTGCATATATATTTGGAATGGTTATATCCTCTTGTTGGACTGAGCTCTTTATCATTATGCAATGTCCTTCTTTATCTCTTGTTACTTTCTTTGTTTTGAAGTCTATTTTGTCTTATACTAGTACTGCAACCACTCCTTTCTTCTCTCTGTTGTTTGCCTGAAATATGTTTTTCCATCCCTTGACTTTTAGTCTGTGCATGTCTTTGGGTTTGAGGTTTCTTGTAAGCAGCATATAGATGGGTCTTGCTTTTTTTATCCATTCTATTCCTCTGTGTCTTTTGATTGGTACATTCAGTCCATTTACATTTAGGGTGACTATTGAAAGATATGTACTTATTGCCATTGCAGGCTTTAAATTCGTGGTTACCAAAGGTTCAAGGTTAGCTTCTTTAGTATCTTACTGCCTAACTTAGCTTGCTTATTGAGCTGTTATATACACTGTCTGTAGATTCTTTTCTTCTCTCCCTTCTTATTCCTCCTCCTCCTTTCTTTATATGTTGGTTGTTTTATTCTGTGCTCTTTTGTGTTTCCTTTAACTGGTTTCAGTGGGTAGTTGATTTTATTTTTTTGCCTTTAGTTAGTATTTGGTTGGTCTGCTTTCTTTGCTGTGATTTTATTTTCTCTGGTGACATCTGTTTAGTCTTAGGAGTCCTCCCGTCTAGAACAGTCACTCCAGAATACCCTGTAGAGGTGGTTTGTGGGAGGTAAATTCCCTCAACTTTTGCTTGTCTGGGAATTGTTTAATCCCTCCTTCATGTTTAAATGATAATCATGCTGGATACAGTATCCTTGGTTCAAGGCCCTTCTGTTTCATTGCATTAAATATATCATGCCATTCTCTTCTGGCCTGTAAGGTTTCTGTTGAGAAGTCTGATGATAGCCTCATGGGTTTTCCTTTATAGTTGACCTTTTTCTCCCTAGCTGTCTTTAAAACTCTGTCCTTGTCCTTGGTCTTTGCCATTTTAATTATTATGTGTCTTGGTGTTGTCCTCCTTGGGTCCTTTCTGTTGGGAGTTCTGTGTATTTGCGTGGTCTATTCGATTATATCCTCCCCCAGTTTGGGGAAGTTTTCAGCAATTATTTCTTCAAAGACACTTTCTACCCTTTTTCTCTCTCTTCTTCTTCTGGTACCCCTATAATACGGATATTGTTCCTTTTGGATTGGTCACACAGTTCTCTTAATATTGTTTCATTCCTGGATATCCTTTTATCTCTCTCTATGTCAGCTTCTATGCGTTCCTGTTCTCTAGCTTCTATTCCATCAATGGCCTCTTGCATCTTATCCATTCTGCTTATAAATCCTTCCAGAGTTTGTTTCACTTCTGTAATCTCCCTCCAGACTTCATCCCTTAGCTCTTGTATATTTCTCTGCACCTCTGTCAGCATTTTTATGATTTTTATTTTGAATTCTTTTTCAGGAAGACTGGTTAGGTCTGTCTCCTTCTCAGGTGTTGTGTCTGTAATCTTTGTCTGCCTCTAATTTTGCCTTTTCATGGCTATAGAGATAGTTTGGAGAGCTGGCACCAGTGATGGCTGGAAGAACTTCCATTCTTGTTGGTTTGTGGCTTTCCTCTCCTGGGAGAACAGCGACCTCTAGTGGTTTGTGCTGGGCAGCTGTGCACAGACAGGGCTTCTGATTCTTGCCCACCTGCTATGGAGTTTATCTCCGCTGTTGCTGTGGGTGTGGCTAGCCTTGGGCTGCTGCTCCAATATGGTGGAGCCACGTTGGAGGGGGAATGGCCAGGAGGCTGTTTATCTCCGTGAGGGGCCTCTGAACTGCTCTGCTATCCAGGGGTTTAGGGTTCCCGGAGTTCCCTGCTGCTGGACTAAGTGCTCTAGGATACTTCCATCCGGCTGTGGGGTCCCTGTCCCTTTAGGACTTCCAAAAAGCACTCACTTTTCTTTGTCCCTGGGGCACCGGCTGCAGGGACCCTCTCACAGGTCTTACTGTCCTGTTTCCCTAGTATCTAGGAACCCACGCATGCACTGTGTCTGCGCTCTGGTGCGGATGGCTAGGGCTGGCTATTTAGCAGTCCTGGACTCTCTCTCCCTCCCCGTTCTGACTCCTCTCTTCCCACCCGGAGCTGGGGCATGGGGCACTCGGGTCCTGTTGGGCCGGGGTTTGTATCTTACCCCCTTTGTGAGTTGCTGGGTTCTTGCAGGTGTGGATGTGGTCTGGATGTTGTCCTGTGTCTTCTGGTCTCTCTTTTAGGAAGAGTTGTCTTTGTTGTATTTTCAAAAATATATGTGGTTTTGGGAGGAGATTTCCGCTGCTCTACTCATGCCGCCATCTTGGCTCCACCCCTGTAAAGTATCTTTTTGTGTATATAAACTAAACAAGAAAATGTTGTGTTTTTGAAATAAGGAAGGATACATTAAATACTAGCATGGACAGGGGGCCTCAGCTGCTCTATAACTATTGAAGAAAAGCAAAAATCCTGCCCATGTGTAGTAAATATGTTCAGAGTTTAAATGGGAGACATGAACAACCATGTAAAACTAAGACTGAAACCAATTTCCTGAAGAAATGGAGTGTTCCAGGCTGAGGCAGAGGAAGCAAGTAAAAGCTGAACTGCACATATATTGTTCTTCCAGAAAGCAGGAAAGCAATCAACAACCCACCAGGTCAAATCACAATGATAGAGCAGTCTCTAAGTCTGGGAAGAGGAAATCCCACGGCAAAATAGCTCTAAAAACCAAATCAGTCAAAGGGAAAAATAAAGTTTAAAACCCATTTACTGCTTACTCTCCCTTCTGGTCCAGCAGAAGCAAGCAAGCAATCACCTCCCCCTTAACCTCTCATATTCAGGTAATTACCCATTGATATGCAGATGAACTTCTGTCCACCCCTGTGGATATTCAAATGCACTAAAGCCAAGCTAGATATTCTAGAAATATTATAATTTTACCGACAGGCCACCGTTTCAGAAATCTCACCTTACCAATCTACTCGTTCCCCCTATTCCACAATGGATCATGGGTGAGAAAACCGGAGCATTGTGACCAGATTAATGACACAAAAATAGAAACAGCAATGAAATTATGATAATGCTCAAGCCAGAGGATTCACCTAAATTCAAAGTCCCATGCAGATTAAGTCCATAGCCAGTCCGTTCCATAGTCAGGCAACACCTGAGGGTTCAGAGCAATCATCACGTGGCAGATGCAGCCAGGGGATGCATTCCGGTCACAAGGACTGTAGGAGAAAATAACCTTAAAGGCAATAAGATACATGTTTTAATGGCACCAGGATAGGCAAATATTGTCCATCGGTTGGATAAATGCAAGAGAGTGGTGCTGTGATAAAACAGTGTGGGGAATGGGATCTCGTCTTGGTCTAGTATACCAGAATTTCACTCCTCTCCTTGTGTGAATTACAGATGGGTTGATATATAGAGCTATGGGAGTTACATGCACTGGACATAAAGATAAAACAAAACTTCTCTCCAAGATGCTCTTACCTCCTGCATGTTTTGGGTATGCTACCGTGCTTTTGGGGAGCCATTCACTGTTACTCCAAGAATACACATGAGGCCAGGTTCCAGGCCTTTCCCTGAATGAGCCAGAAAGGCCAGCCTTTGCTGGTCCATGTGTTGAAATGTCCAGGGCCAGGTCCATTCAACAGTGTATCCAGGGTTTAATGCAGTAGGGACAGGTTGCAGGATGTTGCTCTGTTGGCCATATCCTGGCTTTAAAACCCTTCTTTGGTTTGCACATACAGTTGAATAGGAGAGGCAGCAAGGTGTCTGAGCATATCCACAGGGCTCAAAGCTCCTTTAGGTGGATTCTTATTCAAATGCTGCAACACTGTCCATAGGCAAACTGACCAACCCTGAAGACTATTGGTGTCCAGCTTCAGGCTGTATTTCAACAAACCATTGTACCTCGCTATTATGCCTGCCCCAGTAGGATTATATAGTACATGAAATTTGCAGCATCCATTCTTGTAACCCATATCCAGCAAAGTGAGTGCCTTGATCACTCTCAGTAACCTGCAGCCAGCCATAGGCTACAAAGAGACACTCCAGGCCCCTCTTGGTGGTTTGCTGATCTGCATGACATGCAGGAAAAGCAACCAATAGTCCAGTAGCCATGTCCACACAAGTAATGGCATACCGATATCCTTCTGATAAGGGCAGAGGCCCAGTACAGTCTATTTGCCACCTGACAAGGGGTATTGGCCTCCTTACTATTGTCCCATGTTGCTGTGGGACTCAGTGTAAGTCCCTCTTAGAGCACACAAGGCACTCCTTCCGGGCTCTGCTGATTTCTTCAAAGGTCAGTGGCAAGCCCCACCTACAGGCTACAGCCCACACTGTCTTTTGCCTTGTGTGCAACAAATGCTGGTGCAGCCATTGGGCCACATCAGAGGCAGGCTTTCATTGTAGCCAGCACACCTGGGCCAATGTGTCTGCTCCATCATTCCCTGGGGATGCCAAAGGCAAATGGCCAGTCACATGTTATACAGAAACTTAGTCTGACCAGAGGCCCACAGGTCTTGCCACAACTCTTGCCCCCAAACGGGCTGGTGATCAACCATCCAGTTGGCATGATACCATGTCAGTAGCCACAGGGTCAAGCCCTGATATATGGCCCAGCTGTCAGTGCAGGCAACTATGGGAGAAACCTCCTGGTTGATCAAGAGCCATACTGCCTGCAACTCAGCCCATTGGCTGCTCTTACCCTCTCCATCCTCCATCCATATTGTCTCAGTCTTAGGATGGAAAGCCACAGCCCTCCACTTCAGGGACTGCCCACAACTGGAGCTACATGTGTACCAAGTATAGGGGCTTCAGGTATACAGGCTTTTCCCTCCTGATAAGGAGTCCTGGCTACCAATGGCTCAAAATCAAGTTCTTCCTGCTTTCCACTGGTAAAGGTCACTGACCTCGACAAGCTTTAGAGTTCTTCACTTATGGGGCTAGTAGAAAGGGCTCTGTGCACTGTAAATAGGTGCCCCATTTGGACAGTGTAGTTGTCTGTGCCATGTCACTTCATGGCCTTTGGGTCCAGTCTCACACCCAGCCCAAGATTGGATAGGTGTTTATTAGGTCTTTCGGAGTTTTGGGATCTTTTGGGTACTGGGTTCTTCCAGCAATGGGCTCCATAGCCAGAAAGGCATGGTACACAACAGGCAGTTGCTTATCTATCAAGGTGTACAGGACCTCTGCTCCTCTCCTTAGTTGTGACCAGAATACAATAGGTTGGTGTGTCCATTCAAGCCGCTACCAAAAGACCCCATCCATAACCATCTTTGGCTACATGAACATCTAGTTCACAGGGCCTTGATGAGTCCACTGCATTCAAAGCCCATATGGACTTGACTGCCTGCTTGGCAGCAGTAAAAGCAGCTGCACACGTCTCATCCCAGTCCTATCTGATGCCTTTTCGTACCATCTGGTATAAGGGCTTCAGAATTTCAGCCAAATGCAGGATAAACATTCTCCAGTACCCAAAAGACCCCAAAACTCTTGTAATACTGCCACAACGGTAGGGGTGGGGAAAGCCTGGAGCTTGTCTATAACTGCTTCAGGAACAACTTAGTTTTAACCAACCATACAACCCCCAAGAATTTAACACACTGGGCCCCTGAACCTTGGTGCTGTTCACAGCCCATCCTTTTCCCTGTAGATGTTGCAGCAGCCTAGGAACTGCCCCTTCTAAATCTGCAAGAGAATCATATGTGAGCATTATATCAATGTGGTAATACAACCACACTATTTGCGGTTTCCTCCATGGGGCCAAGTCCTGGGCTACAACTCCATCAAAGATGGTGGGACTATGGAGATATCCCTGTGGAAGGACAGTGAATGTCCACTGCCGGCCTTCCCATGTGAAGGCAAACTGTTCCTGGCTTTCCTGTGCTATGTGAATAGAGAAGAAAGCATTAGCAAGGTCTACTACATAATGATACATTTCCAGTTCATGGCTGAGGGTGTCCAGAATGTCTGCTATAGAGGGGACAGCAGCATGCAAAGGGAATGTGACTTTATTCAATTCACTGTAGTCTACAGTCATATGCCAGGAGCCATCTGGCTTTCTCACGGGCCATACTGGAGAATTAAAAGGACTATGAGTGGGCTTTATGATGCCCTTCCTTTCCAACTCCTGTAGAGATTCTTCAATTTCCTTGTGACCCCAGGCAATTTATACTGTTTAATATTAGTCACCTGCCGAGGTACAGGCAGAGATACAGATGGGTGCTTAGCATGTCCCCTCAGAACTACCTTTACCACACATGTACCCTCTGTCTGAACCCACCTGCAGTGGTCTGTAACCACCGGCCCTGCAGGATAACTTACCTCCAAAATATATTCAAGGATGGGAGAAAAGTACATGGTATAGTCCTTTGGGGGTAAACACCCTATCCCCAATGAGATTTGGGCTTTCATCACTCTAATTCCTTATCCATCCCCATAGCCATCTATCACAGCAGGGGTCCTGGAAAAACACTCAGGGTTGCCATGAATGAAAGAACACACAGCTCCTGTACCCATCAGTGCCAGGACATGTTGTACATCCACAGGGGACCAATGAGTCGCTAATTCTACATGTGGCCTCTGGTCTCCACCATGTCCCCCCAGGTGGGGACTTTGCCCCCCCGCCAGTTGAACCACAATGCCCAATCATCCTCCTGTGGAGGTGAGGGCTCAGGTGAATTCTGAGTACTGTCTCCCATGAAGTTTTGCAGGGACACATGCTGCGCATGAGGTCTTGACTCTGGTTTCTGTGTCCTGAACCACAGTAGCTGGAACTGCTGCTCTGATTTTAATTGGTGCCACAGTTCTAACAATATTTTATTGGGCTGCCCATTGAGTTTTTCTTTCACTACCCTGGCCTTCATCGAATCAACCCACATCTGGGTACTCGAGACCTTCATGGGGCCTTTTCACTTCTCTTTTCAGTCATGGCCCATACTTTCCTCCATGCCCTTATTGTTTCAACCTCTCCCAGATCTGCTAAAGTACAAGTAGCCTCTCTATGGGTTGCCCCACTTGGGGGGCAAGAGTATTCACTAGGGTTCACTAGGGACCCAAAAAGAGATTTGGGACCTGTACATAGCACAAGGTTCTCATTCCTATAGTGAATTCCTCCTCATCAGGGCCCTGGCGGTCCATATTATAGATGATGTTTTCCATACCCAATTCCCACAGTAATGTTGGAGCTCTGCATGCGTTTTCCAACTACTGGGAAAATATGGTAAATCACCCTGATTAGGCAGCTATCAGTCATACCAGGAATGTCTGATTCCCTGAGGTGTAACAGGCATTTTTCAACTGCTGTCGGAGGGAAGGAGGCATCAGGGAAGCCATTCTACTCATCTCAGTACCTGACACAATAATGTTTTCTACCCCCTTATCCCAGAGACGTAAAAGCCATGTAGGCAGAGATTCCGATAGCCTCTGCCTATACCTCAGGATGGAGGTAGAGGGTATTATGCTCAGTGAAATAAGCCAGGTGGAGAAACACAAGTATCAAATGATTTCACTTATCTGTGGATTATAAGAACAAAGAGAAAACTGAAGGAACAAAACAGCAGCAGACTCGCAGAACCCAAGAATGGACTAACAGTTACCAAAGGGAAAGGGATTGGGGAGGATGGGTGGGAAGGGAGGAATAAGGGGGGAAAGGGGGCATTATGATTAGCACATATAATATAGGGGGTGGGGGAGACACGGGGAGGCAGTATAGCACAGAGAAGACAAGTAGTGATTCTATAGCATCTTACTACACTGATGCACAGTGACTCTAATGGTTAGGTAGTATGGACTAGATAATAGAGGGATTATAGTAACCACATGTTGTTCATGTAATTGTACATTAATGATAGCAAAATATAGAATAAGAAAAGCAAAACAAACTGAAACAAAATGAACAAAAGAACAGAAGCCTCACAGAAACTGAGAAGTGATTGGTGGTTACCATGTGGGAGGGATTGGGGTAGATGGGTGGGGAGAGGGAGTGGGGTAAAGGGGCATAAAATTTTTCAGTCATAACATAAGTTGGTCACAGAGATGGCAGTACAGCATGGAGAATATATCCAATGATTCTGTAATACCTTTTTTTAATTAAAGTATTGATACACCATCTTATGAAGGTTTCACATGAACAACACTGTGGTTTCAACATTCACCCATATTATCAAGTCCTCAGCCTACCACCCATTGCAGTCACTGTCCATCATCATTGTGAGATGCTACAGTCATTCTGTAACATCTTCCTATACTGACAGATAGTAACTGCACTAGTTGGGGTGAGGACATAATAATGTGGGTAACTGGTGTTGTATACTTGAAACTAATGTTAAGATTGCATATCAACTATACTTCAATTAAAAAAAAAGAAAAGAATATTAACTCTTCCAAGGCTTGTACAGTTTCCCTTTCATTTTAAATATTAATATTCAAGCTAATAAAGGTTCTCCCAGAGAAACTAAGTCCTGTAGTTCATTTTAGTATCTTTTCGTATGGTTTCTTCTCTTTTTTTTTAGACTAGAGTAAATATACATTAAGATAGTTAATACTATGGTGCGAATCAACTCTAGTTTTAAAACTGTTTTCTTTCAATAAAGAAAGTAGGTAAAAGGTTTCTAAACTATACTCATTATTCCATAAGGCTATCAAAAGGTCACTAAATGGCAACAACTTTATTGCTCACTTACAACTAGCAGAGAAGCATGGTTCAGTTTACTAACAAGTGTACAGATTCTACATCAGTTTAATGTGTGCATGTGGGCAAATCACTGAACATTTTTACATCTGCTTCTTCATTAAAAAGGAAAAATGCTGCATACCTACCTCAAAGGGATATTATAAGAAATAATTAATGATTATGGAACTAAGAATATAATGTGCCATTTAAAATCATATTAACTGTAGTGTTAAAAAAATCCTTTATAAACCACAAATCCTGACCCTAAGCATCTGCCAGGGTCATTGCCTACAGTGGTCTGTCTAAAATTAACCCTTCTAATAAAAGCTATTAGGGTTCCGAAGATCAGCATTAACTTCTTTGGAAGCACCATATAGCACAGGGATGTTCCTTCCATAGCCCTCAGAGCTTACCCTTTAATAGAAATCTCATGCAATTAGACTTCATTAAACGTTAGCAGCTTGAATAGCCTATAAAGATGGCGGCGTGAGTAGAGCAGCAGAAATCTCATCCCAAAAACATATATATTTTTGAAAATACAACAAATACAACTATTCCTAAAAGAGAGACCAGAAGACACAGGACAACAGCCAGACTACATCTACACCTGCGAGAACCCAGCACCTCATGAAGGGGGTAAGATACAAGCCCCAGCCTGGCGGGACCCGAGCGCCCCTCACCCAAACTCCTGGTGGAAGGAGAGAAGTCAGAGCACAGAGGGAGAGCAAGAGGGAGCCCAGGGCTGCTGAATACCCAGCCCTAGCCATCTGCACCGGAGCACAGACACACAATGTGTGGTGAGCTGAATGCTAGGGAAACAGGAGAGTAAAACCTGTGAGTGGGTCCCCACAGCTGGTGCACCAGGGACAAAGAAAAGCGAGTGCCCTTAGAAAGTCTTAAAGGGACAGGGAATTCACAGCTGGATGGAGGTGTCCTGGCACAATCAGCTCAGCAGCTGGGAACCCGGGGAACTCTGGGAAGCCTAACCCCCTGGGTGGCTGAGCAGCTCCGAAGTCCCTCATGATGATCAAGAGTCTCCCGCTGGTTCCCCCTCCGGCATGGCTCCGCCATAGCGGCAGAGGCCACACCCACAGCAACAATGCGTGGAGCTTCCTTCACAGCGGCTGGGCAAGAATCAGACCTCATCTGCACGCAGCTGCCCAGCCCAAGCCGCTAGATGTCACCATTATCAGAGGAGAAGAAGGCCACACACTAGCAAGAAGGGACGTTCTCCCAGCTGACAGGTGCCAACTACCTGCGACTATCTCAATCGCCATGAAAAGGCAGAAGAATTTGATACAGACCAGATTAACCCAGACAGTCTCCCCTGAAAAGGAATCTGGGGAGATAGACCTAAAAAATCTTCCTGAAAAAGAATTTAAAAGTAAGGTCATAACCATGCTGATGGACTTGCAGAGAAATATGCAAGAGCTAAGGAGGGTACAGAAATAAAACAGTCTCTGGAAGGATTTAAAACCAGAATGGATGAGATGCAAAAGGCCATTGATGGAATAGAAACCAAAGAACAGGAATGCATAGAAGCTGATGCAGAGAGAGATAAAAGGATCTCCAGGATGGAAACAACATTAAGAGAATGGTGTGACCAATCCAAAAGGAGCAATATCCACATTATAGAGGCACCAGAAGAAGAAGAGAGAGAAAAAGGGATAGAAAGTGTATTTGAACAAATAATTGCTAGAAACTTCCCAAAACTGGGGAGGAAATAGTTGGTAAGACCATAGAAATACACAGAACCTCCAACAGAAGGGACCAAAAGAGGACAACACCAAGACACATAATAATTAAAATGGCAAAGATCAAGGACAAGAAAAGAATTTTAAAGGCAGCTAGAAAGAAGAAAAGTCACATACAAAGGAAAACCCATCAGGCTATCATCAGACTCTCAACAGAAACCTTACAGGCCAGAAGAGAATGGCATGGTACATTTAATGCAATGAAACATAACGGCCTTGAACCAAGAATGCTATATCCAGCATGATTATCATTTAAATATGAAGGAGGGATTAAACAATTCCCAGACAAGCAAAAGTTAAGGGAATTCCCCTCCCACAAACCACCTCTAAAGGGTATGTTAGATGGACTGCTCTAGATGGGAGCACCCCTAAGGCTAAATAGATGTCACCAGAGAAAATTAAATCACAGCAAAGAAAGCAGACCAACCAAATACTAACAAAAAGGAAAAAATTAAAATAAACTACCTAGAAAAGCAGTCAAAGAAAACAAAAAAGAGCAAAGAATAAAACACCCAATATACAAAGAATGCAGGAAGAGGAAGAAGAAGGGAGAGAAGAAAAGAATCATCAGATAGTGTTTATAATAGCTCAATAAGCAAGTTGAGTTAGACAGGAAGATACTAAAGAAGATAAACTTGAACCTTTGGTAACCACGAATCTAAAGCCTGCCATAGCAGTAAGTACATATCTTTCAATAATCACCCTAAATGTAAATGGACTGAATGCACCAATCAAAACACAGAGAGTAACAGAATGGAAAAAAGGGAAGACCCATCTATATGCTCCTCACAAGAGACTCACCTCAAACCCAAAGACATGCACAGACTAAAAGTCAAGGGTTGGAAAAAGATATTTCATGCAAACAGCAGGGAGAAAAAAGCAGGTGTTGCAATACTAGTATCAGACAAAATAGACTTCAAAACAAAGAAAGTAACAAGAGATAAAGAAGGACATTGCATAATGATAAAGAGCTCAGTCCAACAAGAGGATATAACCATTCCAAATATATATGCACCCAATACAAGAGCACCGGCATATGTGAAACGAATACTAACAGAAATAAAGGAGGAAATAGAATGCAATGCATTCATTTTAGGAGACCTCAACGTGCCACTCACTCCAAAGGATAGATCCACCAGGCAGAAAATAAGTAAGGACACAGAGGCACTGAACAACACACTAGAACAGATGGACCTAATAGATATCTATAGGACTCTACATACAAAAGCAAGAGGATACACATTCTTCTCAAGTGCACATGGAACATTCTCCAGAATAGACCACATACTAGGCCACAAAAAGAGCCTCAGTAAATTCCAAAATATTGAAATCCTACCAACCAACTTTTCAGACCACAAAGGTATAAAACTAGAAATAAATTGTACAAAGAAAGCAAAAAGGCTCACAAACACATGGAGGCTTAACAACATGCTCCTAAATAATCAATGGATCAATTAACAAATTAAAATAGAGATCAAGGAATATATGGAAACAAATGACAACAACAACACAAAGCCCCAACTTCTGTGGGATACAGCGAAAGCAGTCCTAAGAGGAAAGTATGTAGCAATCCAGGCATATTTAAAGAAGGAAGAAAAATCCCAAATGAATAGTCTGAATTCACAACTAACAAAATTGGAAAAAGAAGAACAAATGAGGCCTAAAGCCAGCAGAAGGAGGGACATAATAAAGATCAGAGAAGAAGTAAATAAAATTGAGAAGAATAAAACAATAGAAAAAATCAATGAAACGAAGAGCTGGTTCTTTGAGAAAATAAACAAAATAGATAAGCCACTAGCCAGACTTATTAAAAGAAAAAGAGAATCAACACATATCAACAGAATCAGAAATGAGAAAGGAAAAATCATGATGGACCACACAGAAATACAAAGAATTATTAGAGGATACTATGAAAACCTATATGCTAACAAGCTGGAAAACCTAAAAGAAGTGGACAACTTCCTAGAAAAATACAACCTTCCAAGACTGACCAAGGAAAAAACAGAAAATCTAAACAAACCAATTACTAGCAAAGAAATTGAAACGGTAATCAAAAAACTACCCAAGAACAAAACCCCTGGACCAGATGGATTTAACTCAGAATTTTATCATACATACAAAGAAGACATAATACCCATTCTCCTTAAAGATTTCCAAAAAATAGAAGAGGAGGGAATACTCCCAAACTCATTCTATGAAGCCAACATCACCCTAATACCAAAACCAGATAAATACCCCACCAAAAAAGAAAATTACAGACCAATATCTCTGATGGGTGTAGATGCAAAAATACTCAATAGAATATTAGGAAACCGAATTCAAAAATACATCAAAAGGATCATACACCATGACCAAGTGGGATTCATCCCAGAAGTGCAAGAATGGTACAACATTCGAAAATCCATCAAAATCATCCACCACAGAAATAAAAAGAAGGACAAAAACCACATGATCATCTCTATAGATGCTGAAAAAGCATTCAACAAAATTCAACATCCATTCATGATAAAAATTCTCAACAAAATGGGCATAGAGGGCAAGTACCTCAATATAATAAAGCCATATATAATGAACCCACAGCCAACATCATACTGAATAACGAGAAGCTGAAAGCTTTTCCTCTGAGATAGGGTACAAGATTGGGATGCTCACTCTCCCCACTGTTATTCAACATAGTACTGGAGGTCCTAGCCATGGCAATTAGACAAAACAAAGAAATACAAGGAATCCAGATTTGTAAAGAAGAAGTTAAACAGTCACTATTTGCAGATGACATGATATTGTACATAAAAAACCCTAAAGACTCCACTCCAAAAATACTGGAACTAATACCGTAATTCAGCAAAGTTGCAGGATACAAAATTAATACAGAGACATCTGTGGCTTTCCTATACACTAACAATGAACTAACAGAAAAAGAAATCAAGAAAATAATTCCATTCACAATGCCATCAAAAGGAATAAAATACCTAGGAATAATCTGAATCAAGGAAGTGAAATACCTATACCCTGAAAACTATAAGAGACTCTTAAGAGAAATTAAAGAGGACACTAACAAATGGAAACTCATCCCATGCTCTTGGTTAGGAAGAATAAATATTGACAAAGTGGCCATCTTGCCCAAAGCAATATACAGATTCAATGCAATCCATATCAAATTACCAACAGCATTCTTCAATGAACCCAAACAAATAGTTGAAAAATTCATATGGAACCACCCAAGACCCCTAATAGCCAAAGCAATTCTGAGAAGGAAGAACATAGTGGGATGGATCTTGCTCCCCAACTTCAAGCTCTACTACAAAGCCACAATAATCAAAAAAAATTGGTACTTCCACAAGAACAGAGCCACTGACCAGTGGAACAGAATAGAAACCCCAGATATTAACCCAAACATATATGGCCAATTAATATTCGATAAAGGAGCCATATACATACAATGGGGAAATTACAGTCTCTTCAACAGATGGTGCTGGCAAAACTGGACAGCTACATGTAAGAGAATGAAAACTGGGTCACTGTCTAACTCCATAGACAAAAGTAAATTTGAAATGGATCAAAGACCTGAAGGTAAGTCATGAAACCATAAAACTTTTAGAGAAAAACCTACGCAAAAATCTCCTAGACATAAGCATGACCAACTTCTTCATGAACATATCTCCCTGGGCAAGGGAAACAAAAGCAAAAATGAACAAATGGGACTATGTCAATCTGAAAAGCTTCTGTACAGCAAAGGACACCATCAATAGAACAAAATGGTATCCTACAATATGGGAGAATATATTCATAAATGACAGATCCGATAAAGGGCTGACATCCAAAATATATAAAGAGCTCGTGCACCTCAACAAACAAAGAGCAAACAATTCAATTAAAAAATGGGCAGAGGAGCTGAATTGGCAGTTCTTTAAAGAAGAAATTCAGGTAGCCAACAGACTAGATGCTCCACATCGCTGATAATCAGAGTAATTCAAATTAAAACCACAATGAAATATCACCTCAAACAAGTTAGGATGGCCAACATCCAAAAGATAAACAACAACAAATGTTGGCGAGGTTGTGGAGAAAAGGGAACCCTCCTACACTGCTGGTGGGAATAAATTAGTTCAACCATTGTGGAAAGCAGTTTGGAGATTCCTCAAAATGCTCAAAATGGAAATACCATTTGACCCAGGAATTCCACTTCTAGGAATTTACCCTAAGAATGTAGCAGCCCAGTTTGAAAAAGACATATGCACCCCTATGTTTATCACTGCACTATTTACAATAGCCAAAATATGGAAGCGACCTAAATGTCCATTAGTAGATGAATGGATAAAGAAGATGTGGTACATATACACAATGGAATATTATTCAGCCGTAAGAAGAAAACAAATCCTACCATTTGCAACAAAATGGATGGAGCAAGAGGGTATTATGCTCAGTGAAATAATCTAGTTGGAGAGAGGCAAGTACCAAATGATTTCACTCATATGTGGAGTATAAGAACAAAGTAAAACTGAAGGAACAAAACAGCAGAATCACAGAACCCAAGAATGGACTAACAGTTACCAAAGGGAAAGGGACTGATGAGGATGAATGGGAAGGGATAGATAAGGGCAGGGAAAAAGAAAGGAGGCATTACGATTAGCATGTGTAATGGGGGGGGTGCACACAGAGTGCTGTGCAACACAGAGAAGACAAGTAGTGATTCTACAGCATCTTAGTATGCTGATGGACAGTGACTGTGAAGGGGTATGTTGGGGGGACTTGGTGAAGCAGGGAGCTTAGTAAACGTAATGTTCTTCATGTAATTGTAGATTAATGATACAAAAAAAATCAGCTCTAATAATAATGTATAGGGAAGAGGATTAAAGATGGCCACATGAGAGGTGATACAGAGGCTTCCTCCTAAAACCGCATATAATATGAAAATATAATTAATACAACTAATTCTGAGAGAGCAACAGGAAAGAGGGCTGCACCAGACTGCATACAACTGGAGAAAAGAGCAGACCTCATGGAACAGGGTAAAGTACCAAAGCTGTGTCCCAGAAGGACCCAAGCCCTTAACCCAGCCCAGCTTACTGGCAGGAGTAAGAGAAACTGAGCAGGGAGGGAGTGGAAGGCTTGGGACTACTGAACACCTAACTCCTGAGATCTTCTCTGGGAGCACAAACTTACATTTCATGGTGCTTTCATGATACTCTCATGATTATGGGGTTGGAAAGCTAAGACAGGCAGAATTCCTGCAGAGACTGAGATTCCAGCCACTCATGGAAAGCAGGGATCCATATCTGGCTGCTCTGGGATACAAGCTTATACCTGTGTGCTTGGCCAACTGGTTCAGGCAGTAGAGACAGGCATAGCAGCCAGGAATCAGGAAACAGCTCTTTCCTCCCCACCAGGCACCAATCCCACTTCCCTGCAACCCCCGACATTGCTTCAGGGACTAAGCAGCTCCAGAGAGTAAATCTTCTGGACACTAAAGGGCCCCATACACAAATAAGAAATGCCAAAGGAACCTGGTACAGAGTAAAATTAATATAATGCCTGAGAAAGATGACATGGACCTCATGACTGTTCCAGAAATGGAGTTCAAAATAAAAATCATTAACATGCTAATGGAGGTATAGAAAGACATTCAAGAACTCAGGAATGACTTTCAGTCAGAGTCAATCATTGCAGAGCACAATGGAGGGTATTGAAAGCAGATTGGATATGGTGAAGGGGAGATAAATGAAATAGAAACTGGAGAAGAGGAATACAAAGAAGCTGAGGCACAGAGAGAAAAAAAGGATCTCTAAGAATGAAAGAATATTGAGAGAACTGTGTGACCAATCCAAAAGGAACAATATTCGCATTATAGGGGTACCAGAAGAAGAAAAGAGAAAGGGATAGAAAGTGTCTTTGAGGAGGTAATTGCTGAAAACTTCCCCAATCTGGGGAAGGAGATAGTCTCTCATGCTGTGGAGATCCACAGATCTCCCAACACAAGGGACCTAAGGAAGACAATACCAAGATATGTAGTAATTAAAATGGTAAAGATCAAGGGTAAGGATAGACTGTTAAAAGCAGGCAGAAAGAGAAATAAGATCACATACAATGGAATGCCCATCAGCCTAACATCAGACATCTCAGCAGAAACCTTACAGGCAAGAAGGGAGTATTTAATGCAATGATGTATTTAATGCAATGAAGCAGAAGGGTCTGGAATCAAGATTACTTTTTCTGGAAAAATTATTATTTAAATTTGAAGGAGGGATTAAACAATTTACAGGTAAGCAAAAGCTGAGAGATTACCTCCCACAAACCATCTATCTCTACAGTCTATTTTGGAGGGACTGCTATAGATGGAAGTGTTCCTATGTTTTAATAGCTGTCACCACAGGTAATAAAGCCATAGTAAAGAAAGTAGAAAAGCTAACTACTAAGCAAATGCAAAATTAAATTAACTATCCCCAGAGTCAATCAAGGCATAGACAAACAGTACAGAATATGATACCTAATATATAAATAATAGAGGAGGAAGAAAAAGGAGTAGAAAAAGAAAATAACCTTTAGATCATGTTTGTAATAGAATATTAAGTGAGTTAAGTTAGACTCTTAGATAGTAAGGAAGTTAACCTTGAACCTTTGGTAACCACGAATCTAAAGTCTCCGATGGCAATAAGTACATACCTATCGATAATCACCTTAAATGTAAATGGGCTGAATGCACCAATAAAAAGACATAGAGTCACTGAATGTACATAAAAACAAGACCCATTTATGTGCTGCCTACAAGAGACTCACTTTAAACCCAAAGACATACACAGACTAAAAGTGAAGGGATGGAAAATATTTCATGCAACTAAAAGAGAGAAAAAAGTAGGAGTTGCAGTATTTGTACCAGACAAAATAGACTTCAAAACAAAGAAAGTCCCAAGAGACAAAGAAGGACATTATGTAATGATAAAGGGGTCAATCCAACAAGAAGATATAACCATTATAAATATCTATACGCCCAACACAGGAGCACCTACATATGTGAAACAAACACTAACAGAATTAAAAAGGGGAAAAAGAATACGATGCATTCATTCTAGAGGACTTCAACACTCCACTCACTCCAAAGGACAGATCAACAAGACAGAAAATAAGGACACAGAGGCACTGAACAACACATTAGAACAGATGGACCTAACGGACGTCTACAGAACTCTGCACCTAAATACAGCAGAATACACATTCTTCTCAAGTGCACATGGAACATTTTCCAGAATAGACCACATACTAGGCCACAAAAAGAGCCTCAGTAAATTCCAAAAGATTGAAATTCTACTAACCAACTTTTCAGACCACAAAGGTATAAAACTAGAAATAAATTATGCAAAGAAAATGAGCAGGGGCTTCAGAGCTGGGGGTGGGGAGGAAAGGAGCTTTAGAAGCCACCCAGTCATTCCCAGGCTCCCTCAGCAGGACACCCTTCCCTGGGCCCATCTGCCCCTCTGGGCATGCAGGTGTACCTGAGGCCCAGAGCACATGTGTCTGCTTTTGCTCCCAGCTCTTTGTTTTGGAGCCCCAGAGATGGAAGGTGCCCCATCTGTGTGACCTCATCAAAGCAAGAGGGCTGTCCAGGGCATGGAGGAGGCACATGGCAGAGGCCTCCAGGGGGGGTTGATGCAAGGCATGCTACCATGTGGGCCTAAGAGGCTCTCTCTGGCAAGAGCCAATGCAAGCTGGGGAGGACACAGGTGCTGACCTGACCAACCAGCCACTGCCAAGGACAATACTCTGGATGGCTTGCAGGTCCAGATGTTTAATGGAAACCTCGCTCCTTGGCCAGAGTCCCTGCTGAGGCTCAGAGGAGCCCAAAGGAACAGGGGGCTAGGGCTGGGCCACCTCTGACTCTGCATTCGTAGCCTTTCATCATGGCTTTGCATGTGGTACAGGCACAGCTGGTTCACAGGGGAATGCCCACAGCCGATCCCCTGCCAGCAGCAATCCCATAGGTGTGCTACCAGGGGTGGGGCCAGCCCCTGTCCAGGAAGCAGAGGATCCCACCATACTGGGTCCACAAGCCTCCTGAAACTGTATTCAACAGAAACTGTGTCCACTGTGTTGTGGTCTCTCTTTCCTTGTCTTGCTTTCTTCAGTTCTCAAAGAGGCCCATGACCCCGAGAAGTCAGAACAGGGGTCCAGGATGCAGAGGGCTCCAGGACTTCCTGGCTCTGCAGAAACTACAGGCATGTTTTATGGGTGGAGTGGGGAAGGGTTGTGATGTGTGAAGGAAGGGATGGCAGTTTCCTCTGTGGATAAAACAAAGCTTGAAAATTTTTCAAAATCTGAGAGACAAAATGCACTGCATAAATGTGAAATTGTATAATTTGGAAACTTAAAAACTGTGTCATTCTGGACACTTTTTGGTAATATGACTGGCTAGCTCAGCTCTTCCACTGAAAATAACTGAATTCATAGACAAGATGTAAAAATAATCTTCTAAAATGCATTAAAGAGTTAGCCAAAAAGCAAGAACTCTGAAGTCAAAACATTTAGACCATATGCAGACTCAGAAAGGAACACCAGCATTTGGCCTCAGGGAATTTTCCTAACAAGGTGAACTTGGAGTTTTGTGACTTCCTGGTGAGCAGTAAACAGAACTCAAAGCCCATGACTGGTTCAGATTTCTACAGGAGATCCCTACAGAGCTGAAGCCCTAATCATCCACACTCTCAAAGTTGGGGTAAATGAGAAATAAACCTGCCCTCTCCCAAGGGAATAGCAGAAAACTGAACACCTTGAACCTCAGAATGCTGGGAGGAGACAGGCAAAAGAACCCTGCAAAGAATCTACAGTCATGATCTAGTTGCCTTTATGTAGATTTTCATCCTTAATTCACAAGATCTTGGTAGTCTGAAAACCTGCTTATTCAAACCTGGTAATTAAATTTTCAATGTGCAAAGCAGTGGTGCCCCCAAGTACTTGGAAGATGAAAGGTGAATCTCCACCCGGAGGAACCCACAGGTAATATCCCAAGTGCTATAGATGAAATGTTTGTGCCCCCTCCAAATTCGTACATTAAAATCTAATTCCCAAAGTGACAGTATTTGGAGGTAAGGCCTTGGGAGGTGATGAGGTCAGGAAGGAAGAGCCATGATGTAATGGAGGCACTGAGGAACAAAGAAGGCAGGAGATATATAGAAAACAAAAGTAAAGTGACCAGACATAAATCCAATTGTATCTGTAATAATATTGTGTGAATGGACTAAACCAATCTAAAGGCAGATACTGCCAGATTGGATTAAAGAAAACATGATCCATCCATTTGCTGTCTATGGGAGACATAAAAGAAACAAATATGCTGAATGTAAGAGGATGGAAGTAAAAGTAAAAACAAGGTAGTCAAAAGGTACAAACTTCCAGTTATAAAATTAATAAGTCCTGGGGATGTAATGTATAGCATGGTGACTATAGTATTGTAATATTGTATATTTGAAAGTTGCTAAGAGAGTAAATCTTGAAAGGTCTCATCACAAGAAACAAATTTTTGTAACCGTGTATGGTGATGGATATTGACTAGACTCACTGTGAGGGTCCTTTCACAATATATACATATATCAAATCACTATACTGTACCCCTGAAACTAACAGTGTTATATGTCAATTATCTCAATAAAATTTTTTTAATAAAAAAAAGGATGGAAAATTACATCATGCACAAGCAAGCTGGAGAGGCTATACAATCATCAGACAAAGGAGACATTGAAACAGAAATGTTACCAGAAGTAAACAAAGACACTTTATAATTATGAAAGTGTAAATCCATAAGGACACTTTAACAATTTTAGACACATATGCACCCAAAAACGGAACCTAAGATATATGAAGCAAAAACTGACAGAAATTAAGGAAGAAACAGATAATTCAACAATAACAGTTGGAGATTTCAGTATCTTTCAATAATGGATAGAACAACAAGGCATAAGATCAACAAGGAAACAGAGGACTTAAACAATTTTATAAACCAGCTAGACCTAACATATCTACAGAACACTCTACCCAACAACAACAGAATATTCATTCTTCTAAGTCAACATGGAATTTTTCAGGATGGACAATATGCTAGGCTATAAACAAACCTCAATACATTTAAAAGGATTGAAGTCATACAAAGTATCTTCCCTAACCACAATGGAATGAAATCAGAAGTCAATAACAGAAAGAAATTTGGAAAACACACAATTATGTGAAAATTGATCATCATATTCCTACATAACTAGTGGATCAAAAAGAAATCAAAAGGGAAATTATAAAATATATTTTAGATGAATGAGAGCGAAGACTCAACACTCCAAAACTTGTGAGATGCTGCTAATGCAGTGCCTAGAAAGAAGTTTATATTGTAAAGGCCTGTATTAAGAAAGTAGAACTTTCAAATAAATGACCCAAACTTTCCCCTTAAGATGGTAAAAAAGGAGCCCAAAGAAAGCCGAAGGAAGGAAATAATACAGAAGAGAGTGGATATTAATGAAATAGGAAATATAAAAACAACAGAGAAAAATAAATGAGACAAAATTGGCAAACCTCTAGCAAGACTGACCAAGAGTAAAAGAGGGGTGACACAAATTACTAATTATCAGGAATGAAAGAAGAGATTACTTCTAACCTTACAAAATAAGGGAAGCTATAATACTATGCATAGAATACTATTAACAATTGTATGTTAATACACTAGTTAACTTAGATTAAATGGGTAAATTCCTTAACGGGCATGAGCCACAAAAGTTGACTCGAAATAGGAAATCTAAATAGACTTATAAAAAATAAAGAAATTGAATTAATAATTTCAAAAACTCTCCACAAAAAAATACCAGGCATAGACGGTTTCATTGCTGAATTCTTCCAAACATTTACAGAAACACACCAACTCATTCTGTGAGGTATTATCCTGACACCAAAAATATCACAAAAAAAGAAAACTATGGACCAACACCTTATAAATATGAATACAAAAAAATTATCAAAAAACATTAGCAATTTGAATTCAGCAATGTATGAAAATAAATACAGCATGAACAAGTGGGATTTATCTAGAATTTCAAAGTTAGTTTAGCAGCTGAAAATCAATTGATGCAATAAACCATATCAATAGAATAAAAATAAATAAAAACCATATGACCATCTCAATAGAAACCAAAAAAAAATCTTTTAACAAAATCCAGTATCCTTTCATGAAAAAACACTCAACAAATTGGGACTAGAGGGGAACTTCCTCAACTTGATAAAGGGCATTCACAAAGAGCCTATAGCTAACACCACACTTAATGGTAAAATATTGGATGCTTTCTCCCTAAGATCAGCAACAAGGCAAGGATGTCTACTGTCAACACTTACAATCAACATTGAACTGGAGGTTCTAGCCAGGGTGATTAGGCAACAAAAAGAAATAAAAGGAATCCAGATAGATTTTAAAATATAGTTAAAGTACAAAGTACCTTCTCTGACCACAAAAAAATGAAGTCAGAAATTAATGGAGGGGGATCGTAAGATGGCAGCGTGAGTAGAGCAGCGGAAATCTCCTCCCAAAACCACATATATCTATGAAAATATAACAAAGACAACTCTTCCCAGAATAAAGACCAGAGGACACAGGACAATATCCAGACCACATCCGCACCTGAGAGAACCCAGTGCCTCATGAAGGGGGTAAGATACAAGCCCCGGCCCAGCGGGAGCCGAGCACACATCTCCCCAACTCCCGGCGGGAGAAGAATAGGCAGAGTGGGAGGGAGACGGAGCCCAGGATTGCCGAACACCCAGCCCCAGCCATCCGGGCCACAGTGCAGACACAGTGAGAGCGCAGGGGGCCCTGGATACTAGGGAATCAGGGCAGCAAGAACAGTGAGCGGGCACCGGAGGCCTGGCGCCGGAGGACACCAGAAAAGTGAATGACCATTTTTTTTTTTTTTTGCTGTTTTCTTTTGGTGAGTGCTTTTTGGAAGTCTTAAAGGGATAGGGACCCCAATACTAGGGAAACAGGGCAGCAAGACTGGTGAGCAGATGCCTGAGGCTGGCGCCGGAGAATAAAGAAAAACGAGCGGTCACCTTTCTTTTTTTTTTTTTTAATTTAAACTTTTTTATTTATTAATTTTTTGTGTAGTTGTTGTTTTGTTTTGACGGTTGCTTTTTGGAAGTCTTAAAGGGACAGGGCGGGACACTTAATCCAGAGGTAGGGAATCCGGGGATCTCTGGGTACCCTAACCCCTAGGCTGCAGGGAGCAGGGAGGCCCCTTACGGAGATAAATAGCCTCCCAGCCACTCCAACTCCAACGTGACACCACCGCTTTGGAGCGGCTGCTCAAGCCAGGCCACGCCCACAGCAACAGCAGAGATAAACTCCATAGCAACCGGGCAGGAAGCAGAAGCCCTGTCTGCGTGCAGCTGCCCAGCACAAGCCACTAGAGGTCGCTGTTCTCCCAGGAAAGCAGGGCCACAAACCAACAAGAAGGGAAGTTCTTACAGCCGTCACTCGTCCCAGCTCTGCAAACTATTCCTATCACCATGAAAAGGCAAAGCTACAGGCAGACAAAGATCACAGAGACAACACCAGAGAAGGAGACAGACCTAACCAGTCGTCCTGAAAAAGAATTCAAAATAAGAATCATAAACATGCTGGCAGAGATGCAGAGAAATATGCAAGAGAAATGGGATGAAGTCTGGAGGGAGATCACAGATGCCAGAAAGGAGATTACAGAAATGAAACAAACTCTGGAAGGGTTTATAAGCAGAATGGATAGAATGCAAGAGGCCATTGATGGAATTGAAATCAGAGAACAGGAACGCATAGAAGCTGACATAGAGAGAGATAAAAGGATCTCCAGGAATGAAACAATATTAAGAGAACTGTGTGACCAATCCAAAAGGAACAATATCCGTATTATAGGGGTTCCAGAAGAAGAAGAGAGAGGAAAAGAGATGGAAAGTATCTTAGAAAAAATAATTGCTGAAAACTTCCCCAAACTGGGGGAGTAAATAATTAAACAGACCATGGAAATACACAGAACCCCCAAGAGAAAGGATCCAAGGAGAACAACATCAAGACACATAATAATTAAAATGGCAAAGATCAAGGACAAGGAAAGAGTTTTAAAGGTAGCTAGAGAGAAAAAGGTCACTTATAAAGGAAAACCCATCAGGCTAACATCAGACTTCTCGACAGAAACCCTACAGGCCAGAAGAGAATGGCATGATATATTTAATACAATGAAACAGAAGGGCCTTGAACCAAGGATACTGTATCCAGCACGACTATCATTCAAATATGATGGTGGGATTAAACAATTCCCAGACAAGCAAAAGCTGAGGGAATTTCCTTCCCACAAACCAACTCTACAGAACATCTTACAGGGACTGCTCTAGATGGGAGCACTCCTAGAAAGAGCACAGCACAAAACACCCAACATATGAAGAATCGAGGAGGAGGAATAAGAAGGGAGAGAAGAAAAGAATCTCCAGACAGTGTATATAACAGCCCAATAAGCGAGCTAAGTTAGGCAGTAAGATACTAAAGAGGCTAACCTTGAACCTTTGGTAACCACGAATTTAAAGCCTGCAATGGCAATAAGTACATATCTTTCAATGGTCACCATAAATGTTAATGGGATGAATGCACCAATCAAAAGACACAGAGTAATAGAATGCATAAAAAAGCAAGACCCATCTATATGCTGCTTACAAGAAACTCACCTCAAACCCAAAGACGCATACAGACTAAAAGTCAAGGGATGGAAAAACATACTTCAAGCAAACAACAGCGAGAAGAAAGCAGGGGTTGCAGTACTAATATCAGACAAAATAGACTTCAAAACAAAGAAAGTAACAAGAGATAAAGAAGGACACTACATAATGATAAAGGGCTCAGTCCAACAAGAGGATATAACCATTCTAAATATATATGCACCCAACACAGGAGCACCAGAATATGTGAAACAAATACGAACAGAAGTAAAGGGGGAAATACACTGCAATGCATTCATTCTAGGAGACTTCAACACACTGCTCACCCCAAAGGATAGATCCACCGGGCACAAAATAAGTAAGGACACAGAAGCACTGAACAACACAGTAGAGCAGATGGAACTAATAGACGCCTATAGAACTCTACATCCAAAAGCAACAGGATATACATTCTTCTCAAGTGCACATGGAACATTCTCCAGAATAGACCACATACTAGGCCACAAAAAGAGCCTCAGAAAATTCCAAAATATTGAAATCCTACCAACCAACTTTTCAGACCACAAAGCCATAAAACTAGAAATAAACTGCACAAAGAAAGCAAAGAGGCTCACAAACACATGGAGGCTTAACAACACGCTCCTAAATAATCAATGGATCAATGACCAAATCAAAATGGAGATCCAGCAATATATGGAAACAAATGACAACAACAACACTAAGCCCCAAATTCTGTGGGACACACCAAAAGCAGTCTTAAGAGGAAAGTATATAGCAATCCAAGCATATTTAAAAAAGGAAGAACAATCCCAAATGAATGGTCTAATGTCACAGTTATCGAAATTGGAAAAAGAAGAACAAATGAGGCCGAAGGTCAGCAGAAGGAGGGACATAATAAAGATCAGAGAAGAAATAAATAAACTTGAGAAGAATAAAACAATAGCAAAAATCAATGAAACCAAGAGCTGGTTCTTCGAGAAAATAAACAAAATAGATAAGCCTCTAGCCAGACTTATTAAGAGAAAAAGAGAGTCAACACAAATCAACAGTATCAGAAATGAGAAAGGAAAAATCACGACGGACCCCACAGAAATACAAAGAATTATTAGAGAATACTATGAAAACCTATATGCTAACAAGCTGGGAAACCTAGGAGAAATGGACAACTTCCTAGAAAAATACAACCTTCCAAGACTGACCCAGAAAGACACAGAAAATCTAAACAGACCAATTACCAGCAACGAATTGAAGCGGTAATCAAAAAACTACCAAAGAACAAAGCCCCCGGGCCAGATGGATTTACCTCGGAATTTTATCAGACATACAGGGAAGACATAATACCCATTCTCCTTAAAGTTTTCCAAAAAATAGAGGAGGAGGGGATACTCCCAAACTCATTCTACGAAGCTAACATCACCCTAATACCAAAACCAGGCAAAGACCCCACCAAAAAAGAAAACTACAGACCAATATCCCTGATGAACGTAGATGCAAAACTACTCAACAAAATATTAGCAAACCGAATTCAAAAATACATGAAAAGGATCGTACACCATGACCAAGTGGGATTCATCCCAGGGATGCAAGGATGGTACAACATTCGAAAGTCCATCAACATCATCCACCACATCAACAAAAAGAAAGACAAAAACCACATGATCATCTCCATAGATGCTGAAAAAGCATTTGACAAAGTTGAACATCCATTCATGATAAAAACTCTCAGCAAAATGGGAATAGAGGGCAAGTACCTCAGCATAATAAAGGTCATCTATGATAAACCCACAGCCAACATTACATTGAACAGCGAGAAGCTGAAAGCTTTTCTTCTGAGATCAGGAACTAGACAGGGATGCCCACTCTCCCCACTGTTATTTAACATAGTACTGGAGGTCCTAGCCACGGCAATCAGACAAAACAAAAAAATACAAGGAATCCATATTGGTAAAGAAGAAGCTAAACTGTCACTATTTGCAGATGACATGATACTGTACATAAAAAACCCTAAAGACTCCACCCCAAAACTACTAGAACTGATATCAGAATACAGCAAAGTTGCACGATACAAAATCAACACACTGAAATCTGTGGCTTTCCTATACACTAACAATGAAACAACAGAAGGAGAAATCAGGAAAACAACTCCATTCACAATTGCATCAAAAAAAAATAAAATACTTAGGAATAAACCTAACCAAAGAAGTGAAAGACTTATACTCTGAAAACTACAAGTCACTCTTAAGAGAAATTAAAGGGGACACTAACAGATGGAAACTCATCCCATGCTCGTGGGTAGGAAGAATTAATATACTCAAAATGGCCATCCTGCCCAAAGCAATATACAGATTTGATGCAATCCCTACGAAACTACCAGCAACATTCTTCAATGAACTGGAACAAATAATTCAAAAATTCATATGGAAACACCAAAGACCCCGAATAGCCAAAGCAATAATGAGAAAGAAGAATAAAGTAGGGGGGTTCTCTCTGCCCAACTTCAAGCTCTACTATAAAGCCATAGTAATAAAGACAATTTGGTACTGGCACAATAGCGGAGCCACAGACCAGTGGAACAGATAGAGAATCCAGACATTAACCCAGACATATATGGTCAATTAATATTTGATAAAGTAACCATGGACATACAATGGCGATATGACAGTCTCTTCAACAGATGATGCTGGCAAAACTGGACAGCTACATGTAGGAGAATGAAACTGGACCATTGTCTAACCCCATATACAAAAGTAAACTCAAAATGGATCAAAGACCTGAATGTAAGTCATGAAACCATTAAACTCTTGGAAGAAAACATAGGCAGAAACCTCTTAGACATAATCATGAGTGACCTCTTCTTGATCATATCTCCCCGGGCAAGGAAAGCAACAGCAAAAATGAACAAGTGGGACTATATTAAGCTGAAAAGCTTCTGTACAGCAAAAGACACCATCAACAGAACAAAAAGGAACCCTACAGTATGGGAGAACATATTTGAAAATGACATATCCGATAAAGGCTTGACGTCCAGAATATATAAAGAGCTCACACGCCTCAACAAACAAAAAACAAATAACCCAATTAAAAAATGGGCAGAGGAACTGAACAGACAGTTCTCTAAAACAGAAATTCAGATCGCCAACAGACACATGAAAAGATGCTCCACATCGCTAATTATCAGAGAAATGCAAATTAAAACTACAATGAGGTATCACCTCACACCAGTAAGCATGGCTGCCATCCAAAAGACAAACAACAACAAATGTTGGCGAGGCTGTGGAGAAAGGGGAACCCTCCTACACTGCTGGTGGGAATGTAAATTAGTTCAACCATTGTGGAAAGCAGTATGGAGGTACATCAAAATGCTCAAAACAGACTTACCATTTGACCCAGGAATTGCACTCCTAGGAATTTACCCTAAGAATGCAGCAATCAAGTATGAGAAAGATCAGCGCACCCCTATGTTTATTGCAGCACTATTTACAATAGCCAAGAATTGGAAGCAACCTAAATGTCCATCGATAGATGAATGGATAAAGAAGATGTGGTACATATACACAATGGAATACTACTCAGCCATAAGAAAAGGGCAAATCCTACCATTTGCAGAAACATGGATGGAGCTGGAGGGTATTATGCTCAGTGAAATAAGCCAAGCGGGGAAAGAGATATACCAAATGATTTCACGTATCTGTGGAATATAAGAACAAAGGAAAACCTGAAGGAATAAAACAGCAGCAGAATCACAGATCTCAAGAATGGACTAACAGGTACCAAAGGGAAAGGGACTGGGGAGGATGGGTGGGTAGGGAGGGATAAGGGGTGGAGAAGTAGGGGGGTATTAAGATTAGCATGCATGGGGGGGTAGGAGAAAAGGGAGGGCTGTACAACACAGAGAAGGCAAGTAGTGATTCTACAACATTTTGCTATGCTGATGGACAGTGACTGTAAAGGGGTTGATAGGGGGGACCTGGTATAGGGGAGAGCCTAGTAAACATAATATTCGTCATGTAAGTGTAGATTAGTGATGCCAAAAAAAAAAAAACGCAGTTCCTTTGTGGTAACCTCCAATGAGTTCTACACAAGTGTATAAAGGGCATATTAAAGTGTAGGCAAAAGGTCTGTTTGTGTTTATACAGAGGATCAAAGCCTAATTGGGCTAACCTGAAAATGAACTAAGATACGATATGAAAAATAACTTCCAACATCAGCACTCTCTGGAAGACTCATGCCAGAAGATGATCATCAAAAAACCCCAACAAAGATCCACGCACTGCTACAGCTGTAGATGCACTCATCCCACCAGTTCCTGGACTTGCCATGGGAATGAAGAAGGAGATATCTAAGCTGGCCTGTGCATACAGTAAAACAACAAATTTGACTGGATCTATACTGTTTGAACTCAACCAAGAATTAGGAGAAGTGCAAATTGTAGCGCTCCAAAATCTTACAACTACAGACTATTTACTGTTAAAAGAACATATGGGATGTGAACAGTCCCCAGGAATGGGTTGTTTTAATTTGTCTGATTTCTCTCAGACTGTTCAGGTTCAGTTGGACAATATCCACCATATCATAGATAAGTTTTCACAAATGCCTGAGGTGCCTAACTGGTTTTCTTGGTTTCACTGGAGATGGATGGTAATTACAGGTATGCTTTGTTTATGTAACTATACTCCTATTATGTTAATGTGTGTGCGCAATTTAAGTAGTAGCAGTCATAAGAAGGAAACAAATCCTACCATTTGCAGCAACATGGATGGAGCTGGAGGGTATTATGCTCAGTGAAATAAGCCAGGCAGAGAAAGACAAGTACCAAATGATTTCACTCATTCGTGGAGTATAACAATGAAGCAAAACTGAAGGAACAAAAGAGCAGCAAACTTAGAGACTCCAAGAAGGGACTAGTGGTTACCAAAGGGAAAGGAGGTGGGGAGGGAGGAAAAAGGGGATCAAAGGGTATTATGATGAGCACATATAATATAGGTGGACACAATGAAGGCAAGATAGCACTGAGGAAATAAGTAGTGTCTCTAGAGCATCTTACTACACTGATGGACAGTGACTGCAATAGGGTATGGGTGGAGACTCGATAATAAGGGTGAATATAATAACCACATTGTTTTTCTTGTGAAACCTTCATAAGAATGTATATCAATGATACCTTAATTTAAAATTTAATAAATAAATAAAATTCTTAGAAGAAAACATAGCAGTAAATTTTTATGACCTTAGTATAGGCAACAGTCTCTTAGATATGGTACTAAAATCCTAAGTGGTGAAAGAAAAGAATATACAAATTAGGCTTACCCAAAATTAAAAACTTTGTGCTTCAAACATAACCATCAAAAAATGAAAAGATACCCCATACGAAGCAAAAAAATAATTGAAAATAATATAGTTGAATAGGGACTTCTATCCAGGATGTATGAACCCTTACAACTCAACAGTAAAAAGATAAATAAGCTACTTTTTCAAGTGGGTCAAAGATCTGAATATGCATTTCTCCAAAGAAGATATGCAAATGGCCAATAAGCATGTGAAAAGATGCTCAATATCATTTGACATGGGGAAAATGCAAATCAAGAACCACAATGAAGTACCACTTCACAGAGAATATAATGTGTTGGTGAGGATGGAGAGGAAATGGAGCTTCATATATTGCTGATGAAATGTAAAATGGCATAGCCACTTTGGAAAACAATCCAGCATTTCCTCAAAATCCTTAACATAGAGTTACCATATGATTCAGCAATTCCACTCTTAGTTATCAAAGAAGAGAAATGAAAACATATGCCTATGTAAAAATTCTACATGAGTGTTTATAACATTATTATTCATAAGAGCCCCAAAGTGGAAACCACTCGTTTCCATAATCTGATGAATGGATAAACATAATATATATCCATTAAATGGAGTATTATTCATCAACAAAAGAACTAAAGCACTGATACGTGTTGCAACATGGGTAAATCTTGAAAAAATTATGCTCAGTGAAACAAGCCATTCACAAAAAAGACATATATTATATGACTCTATTCATATGAAATGTCCAGAATAGGCAAACCTATAAAAACAAAAATAGATTAGTGTTTGTCCTTGCTGGAAAGGTGAGGCAGTAATGGGAATTAACTGCTAACAGGACTGTGGAGTTGTTATACTCCACAACTGAGGGAAATCATTTGGTACTTGTCTTTCTCTGCCTGACTTATTTCACTGAGCATAATACCCTCTAGCTCCATCCATGTTGTTGCAAATGGTCGGATTTGTTTCTTTCTTATGACTAAATAGTATTCCATTGTGTATATGTACCACATCTTCTTTATCCATTCATCTACTGAAAATGAGCATTTAGATGAAAATGTTCTAAAACTGATGGTGGTGATGATCTCACACGTCTCAGAATAGTACTAAGCACCATGGAAAGGTGAACTTTAAATGAATGAATTGTGTGGTTTGCTAAGTACATCTCAATAAAGTGAAAAAGAAGGAAGGAAGGGAGGAAGGAAGGGAGGGAGGGAGGGAGAGAGGGAGAGAGAGCAGGGAGAGAGGGAAGGAGGACAGAAAGAGGAATAAAGAGAAGAAAAGCAAGCAATGATGGATTTGAAAAAGACAGTGAGATGATCCCACCTATGTTACAGGGAAATAACTCTGGCTAGAGAATTGGAGGGGAAGGGGGCAGTTAAACTAGAAGAAGAGGGGTTAGGAAGCAGTTGTTAGAATCCGTACAGGAGATGCTGATAGCCTACACCAGAGCAGAGGCAGTGAGGGCGAGATATAGAGATAGTCTGGAAACTATTCCATGATGGCAAAGCTTTTATGAAACAAACGTTTCATGTTCTGCATGAATATAAATTACCACAGTCCTTGGGAACATAACTTAATACCATGTTATAAAGGTCTCAAATTGTTCATACACTGTGGCCCATTTCAAAGTCCATCTTAAGAAAGACTTTTAAAAATGTTTTAAGCACAAAATATGTACCATAGCATTATTTATGAGGGAAAGCAACCTAAATACTCAATAGTGGACTAATTAAGGAAGTGGTAGTACATCCATATAAATTGAATATTATGCAGTTGTTAAAATATTTTAGAATTATATAGAAAATACATATGTTATATTAAGGAATGGGAGATTCGACACAAAATTGCACATAATGTGAGCTCTTAACAGTGTAAAAATGTCTATGAATTTATACTAATTTATATATTTTATAAATATTTTATATTTTTATGAAAGTTAAATGAATGTTTACTAATTGCTTTCTGTGTTATGAATGTTTTTGTATGATACTTTTCTATATTTTCTGTTTTCTACAATGATAGTTCACTATTTTTGTCCAAAAAAATATTGTATTTTCTTTTTTAGAAAAACAATAGTGATTTTATTCTTAGATTTGAAGGGCAATTCCATAGCCATCCTTCACACCTCCTCCAGGGTTTCCTGGAGCAGGTATCCTGGCTGGCAGGTGTTGGGTTCCTGTTTTGTGCTACCTTCATCCACTCCATTTCAAGTATGTCAAGAGTCTTTCATGTCCTACAGTTTGATTCCCAGAGAATCCCTTTGGTACCTGTCTTTTGATGAATGAAGCCAGTCCCACTGAAATCTGCCCTCATCTTCCACCTGCAGAGGTGGAGTGGCAGGTGCCCTCTTTGTGTGCAGTGGTGGTCCTGACAGGCAGAAGAAGAACCAGGATTTGCCACAAAGGGGAGACCAGGCTCCCAGAAATGGGGAGCCTACCTTTGGCCTGCCTCTATGCCCACCCACAAAAGTGAGTGTACAAAACAGGTGACTTGACATGCCCAGCACCCTTATAATGGAATGAAAGTATTTTTAATTTAGTTCAGCTCATTACTGAATGTGTACCACAGTCAGGCCCCTTTCTGAAGCTGGGGGTTGGGAGGGGTAATAGTAGGTGAGGGTGTGATGGAGATTCAGGAGAAAATAGAAGACTTCTGAGATTGAGCCACAGCAGGTGGAAAGCTTCAGTCATGTGAGAAGCTTCCCTCTAGTGCACAAAGCCTTCCACTAACATCCCTTCCAAACCTCTGTCCACTACTAGTTGGCAAAATGACGAATTCCTCCAGCAGGCATCCTGTTCCCCAGGCACCAGCTCTAACTCCTGGAACATTCTTGCTGTGCGGTCCACATCTTCCTTAGGACTTCCAGCCATTGGTCCACTCCTATGAGCCATCTCCAAACAAGCCTAACTCCTTTCCCACAATTCCTCAGCCCCCAAGCCCTGAATTTCTTCAGGATCTCGGCTCACTAACTTCACCCAGACAGCTCCTAGGTGTCCAGATTTGGGTTTTCTTGTCCTGGCCTCCCTCTCTCTGGCTGCCCTGCCTCCCACTATACAGCGACAATCTCACGGCCTGAGCGCCAAGACTGTGGAAGAAGCCAATGCTCGTGGACGTCTCTGCGTTCCAGAGTGCACTCTCAGTATCCAGCTTGGGTGTGGCCTCCTCCAGGAAGCCTTCCTGACTTCCCGGGTGGGTTCCTCTTCCCGCTGAGACTCCCAGAGCACCTCACTCTAAGTAACCACTGCCTGGGTGGTGGGCTGGTCACGCAGCCTCCCACTCACGTTCGGCACTTGCTGAGAGCAGGGACTATGTCTCATTTTCTAGGGGTTCCTGGAGCCCAACCCTAGCGTCTCACAGGAGCCTGGCCCTGAGGGAAGCTGAGGCGGGAAGGAAGGGAGAAGAGTGAAAACATGAATGAAAGACCGCGCGAGTGAACGAATGGATGGTTGCATGGGTGAGCGGAAGGCCGCTGAGGCTGCTCCAGTCCCCAGACTGCTAAAACAGACAGCAAGCCGAGGAGGCGAGACGCAGGAATGAGTGAACCCCAGCGTGTCCGAGGCGGCCCGCGCTCACAGCTGCAGGAAGGCGGTGCCGGACGGGGCGGGGCGGGGTCGGCGGGAGGAAGCTGCTCCGCGGGTCCCGCGACGTGCAGACGCGCGGACCCACAGTGCTCAGGTTCCCGGCTCGCTGCACGTCGCCATGCCCTCCTACACCGTCACCGTGGCCACCGGCAGCCAGTGGTTCGCTGGCACCGACGACTACATCTACCTCAGCCTCGTGGGCTCCGCGGGCTGCAGCGAGAAGCACCTGCTGGACAAGCCCTTCTACAACGACTTCGAGCGCGGCGCGGTGAGGGCGGGGCCAGGACCGGGCTGGGGAGAGCGGGGGCCGCGTCGGGGAAGCAGGGACCCGGCTGGTCTCAGCGGCCGGGACCGGTGGGGGCGCGTCCAGGACCGCGGGGGCTTCCAAGGTGAGGTCTGCAGGTCGCCTCACTTCTCTGGGAGCAGAAGGTGCAAGATTTGCTCTGCATTCACAGATGGGGGCCCGAGGGTCTGAGAGGCCCCGTAACTGGGCGAGTACTGTAGGCAGCAGTACTTTCGCCCTGCTTTGTAGGGCTTCTGCCGGTGGTGGGCTGGGAACTGGGGTCGTGCTCACGTATCCTGCGGATCCTTGTCTTCCAGTGAAGCATGGATGGCACCTCGGAGCAGCCCTGAGCTTGGGGAGAAAGTGCAGGTCTGTGGGTTCCAGAGGCCTGAGTTCCATCTGGGTCCGACTGCTAGCTCACTATCTCCTCTCTGGGCCTCAGTTTCCCCAAATGTAAAACAGAAGCGTTGGTTTCAGGCTGGTTCAGGAGTCTGGGTGAGCCCCAGCCCAGCTGGTGGCTCAGAGTGGCACTAGTAGATACCTGCACACCTGGGTAGCTCACATTCTGAGGACAGATCCCCAGGGGAATTGAGAGGGCAGGAACAAGAGAACCCCAGCAAGGAAAAGTCTTTTGCAAACCTGGAGGTTGTCATGGGCTCCCAGCAGAGCGTACACCAGGCAACACTTCTGCCCTACCTGTGAGGGCTTAGTGGAGGAGGCATATAGAGAAGGGCTTCCCCTCTCCTCTCCTACTAGAGTCCCTGAAGTTGTTTTAGGGAGCAAAGGAAGCCAATGTCTGTAGCAGCCCTAGTCTGCAGTTCCAGGTACCCTGTGAGGGGAGGCAGAGGTGGTCTCATTTAGAAGCAGGCTTCTGATGCTGAGCCAGGCAAGAATTCCAGCCCCGTGGCTTTCTCCATGAGCATGTCAGGTCACTGTCCTCACCGAGAGTTTACTGACGAGCCCAGCCCATTGACAAACACATAGGAAGCGCCCATTAAGTAACTGTGCTGGTAGTCCCGACATGCTGCAGTTGTCCAGTGAGTATCTGAGCCCTTCCACCACCTCCAGCTCCTGAACAGGACCAAACAGACTTAGACTTCACGAAGCTGACTTTTCACCACTTACCTGATTATTAGGTTGAACCACATGAAATTGCTCATAGTTGGCAATTTTTGACAAACAAAACTGGCAATTTCATATGGTTTTGGGGTAAAATTGGGAAAGTGTTTTTGGTCTGTAGAGCCTAAAGTAAGTATTAATAGTCCACTCCTTTTCCAGATCCCAAACTCAAAGTGGGCTTGATTTCTACCCAGAAGCCTCAGTACCCACGTGGCTCTTAGCCAAGTTCAGTGTGTTAACCTGGCTTGAGCTTCCTTCAGCAGAGTTAGGTCCTGGGTATATGAAAACAACTTCCTACTGTGTGGTTTCCCCAGTCAGGGAACTGGCCCAGAGGATGGTGGTACAGTAGGGCTAATGAGTCACCCATTTGGGATGATGACACCCTCTGTCATTTCTGAAGCATTTTCTTAACTCCCATTGTTTCAGAGATTTCCCCCAACACCTCAGGGAAGAGGTTCCCCTTTATAGGCGGCCACAGTGGGCCCCACTCTCCTCCACACACCACATTGGTATGCTTCACCCTGCGTGTAGCTTCTCCCAGGAGGAGACACGGTGGTGCAGCCCTAGCAGGGTGAAAACACTGCCCTATTCATTACTTCCCTACCCTGAAAATTCATTCAAATGATGCTATGATTAAACACCTCTGAGAATCCCAGAAGCAAATTTCAGGAGACATTTGCATGTCACATTTCCATTGGGGTGACAGAGGGCTAGTCTGGAAAGGCTGCTGCACTGCAGGTAATCAGCTGGCTCCCAAACGATCTTTGCAAAACAGCTTTTGAGAAAGTTCCTGTTGATGCAGAGTTACCCCACACCTTATCTTGCATAGTCCAGAGCTACTTCCTCCTTCTCCAGCCAGTCTCTTCCTGGACAATTCGACCTTCGGGTAAAGGTGAATGAAAAACCTTAGAGGAAATGCTTGCTGAGAAGATACGGCTATCCTATTTTACTTGAAAAGTGCCAACAGTTATCATGGGTAACAAGGGTCCAACAGAAAAGACTACTTGCTGATAACCAATTTGGTCATTTCAAGGTCATTAGTAGGCCGGTACCCCAACTCCTCCATGCACCATTCAGTCAGATAATAGACAGAACTGATGTTTTCTCAGTAAATTGAGTTACAAACCCCTGGTTACTCTCATCAGAGTCTGCATAGTGATTTAGGACAGGACTGGTAATTGGAATCACTGCCCACAGGTAAGATTGTCCTGGAAACAGCCACACCATTGGGTCCCCATTGTCTGCTGGGGTGGGGGGGTGGTGAATACCAGACTGTATTTCTTGATAGAACAGAGACTATCCCAGATCTTAGCAAACTTGATTTTTTTCTTTAACTCTTGTCAGTTTAAACTAATTCAAGTTGGATGGGATGAATTGAACAGATCTGAATATCACTGGGAAATCTCTCTTGGCCCATTTCCATTCCATGACAGCACTCTTAGGAAAGCCAGGAGCAGTAGAATGATGTTCAATATGCTATCTTTGAGTATATTTGGTAAGTCTTGTAACTATAGATACTTATTAAGTATATTCAGTGACTATTGTTTTACTGTATTCATGAAGAATGCATTCTAGAGCCTCTCCTCAGAAATGACAATGTATTACTGAAGAATAAATATTTCCTTATGAACCTGAATCTCTATCCCCACCTTCCCTCTATATCCCATCTCTTCCCCACATTCTACCTCCTCTTCCTTCTCTTTCCCCCTCTGCTTCCTGTTCCCAAAGCCCCCGAAGGGCCCCCATTGCTCTTTTCTGCTCCAGTTTCTCCCTCCCATTCTATCTTCCAGTCTCCGCCAGTTTCCCCTTCTCTGCTCCCACATCCCTGCCCCCTGCCCCCAGGTCTCCTTAACCACTGTCTCCTTCCTCCCTCTCTCTGCCCTGTGCTCTTCCCCATCACCCCCCATAATCTCCCTCTTTCCCTGCTCCGCAGCCACCTCCTCTCCCCAGCACTCCCGCCAGCCCCTCACCAGCACTCGCCTAAGCTGGGCCACCCCAAGACTCTCTCCTCTGTCTTGCTCCAACTGAGAAATCTCTCCCTGTGTCCTAACAGTAGGGATTTGAGGCAGAGATAAAATGAAACCTTTCTTAAAATGCTGATATAAAAATCAGTGAAAATTGACTTTGCTGAAATATCAAAGCCTTAAAACCAGATAGCCAATAGAGTTAAGAACAATAAATGAGATCAGAAAACTGATCCTCTTGTGAAATGAAGCTGGTGAACTGCTCCATGTCCCTCTTTGCATCTGACCATCGCCCCCCCAACTTCTGCCCCAGGGACCTCCATGCTCCAGCTACCTGCATCCTCCTGTGTGTTCCTCACCTGGGGAATTTTGCTGTCTCTGCTCTCTCTGTTTCCTGCTTCTGGAATGCCCTGCCCATCCCTCCTCCTCCCCACTCACCTCACCTCTGAAGCTTCCTCAAATGCCATCTCTTATGACGCTTCCACCCTACATTGCCCCTTCCTATTCCATATCAAGGGGTTGAGCCAGGTTTCAAAACCAGGTCATCTGGCTCCCAGTCCAGGGTTTTTCCCATGATGTGGCCACCAATTACTCATTAGCCTGGTAGTTGCCTGACCTCTCTGAGCCTCAGTTTCCATCTGTAAAATGGGATAATCATCTGCTCAGCCATGCAATGTACTGTATTTACTTAGGTCCTGTTCTGAGCCATCCACTGTTGATAGTGTCCACTGTGCAGAACAGACATGAGAATTCAGTGTGTCACAGCAAATAAATGGTGAACACAACATCTGCCCAGCATACTGGCCCACAGAGAAGAGAAAGGAGGGTGTACTTGCACAGGACCCTGAGACCTGCCTGGAGGCCTTTCCATATCCTCTGTGACTCTCCAATAGTGGCTTTTTGTGTGCCAGAGCCACAGTCATCAGACTTTGTCACTAAGACTTCCTGAGTTGGGTGGGACTGAATTGCTCACGCCCTGGTTCATCTCTTGTAGAACCAGGCCTGAAGCCAGAGCCAGCCACACTGGCAGGCCTTCCCTCTCCCTGCCCGAAGCCCCCCATATGGCACAGTGAGTCCCACAGTGAGTCTGTCCAGTCTGCTCACCCTGGGTGAAACTGCAGGGCCCTCTGCCACGTACCTACAGAGCTGAGTGGGGAAGGGGGAACCGGAGGGTCCCATTCTCCTGTGTACAGCCACTGTGCTAATGACCTCTGTCCCCTCCCTTGAGCCACTGCTTCTCTTCCTTGTCAGCCACCACCTCAGCCCTCCCACTGAGAGTCACCCGGTCCTGGAGAACCACTTCCCTTCCGGTTTTATTGCTGGGTGCTAGGCTTCTCTCTCCCGTGGGTGTCCACCTTAGATTCCCATGGCACCTGTTACTATAGACTAGGGGTCTTCACCCCTTTGCCCCAGCCTTCTTAGCATCAACACCTGGGCACCTTCTGCCCCCTACAGCTCGTTAGAGCCACAGGGAAGCCATTTCCCCTGGAGCAGTTGTCACCATCCCAGGCCCAGGCCCAGCCTCACCACACGCTGACTTCCCTTTGCTTGGCATGCACAGCCAGCAAGGAAAATGCCCACATCCGCCTGCTCCCCACCCTCCCTATTCTGACCACACGGCCCCTTCTCCACCCTCATGGCATTCCTTCCAGATTTTGAGCCAAGAAGCTGGTACTCCTGGGCTCAATTTCTTCCTCCCACATCTACTTCTGGAGGTTCAATTTGGCCCATGTAGTCAGGAATGGACCACAGTGCAGGGGCCATGCTAGTTCACAGCTGTTCACAGGCAGTGTGGAGCCTGCTGCTCTGTGACCCCCAGGAGTCTGGGAATGAGGATCAGGTGGTCCTGATGCTTGGCAGCTGGTAGCCTGTGCCCTTAGAGAAAGGAGCCCACTAGGGCTTCTTGTCATTTGCATTTCTCAATGGCCCTACAAGCCAGGCTTTATCTCCATTTGATGGATGAAGAAACAGCCTCAGGGTGTGATGGGATTTGCAGAGGCCCGTGATCAGTCACGCTGGAGCTAGGATGTGAAGTTAAGGTCCCCTGAGGCTGGCTCAGCTGCCTTGACTTGGGACTTACCTCACCCTGTGCCCCTCACTGCCCTCCCCACGGTCCTCACTGGGAATCTCTGGCCCCATGAGAGGGCCAAGGTCTCCAGAGATCCCCTGGCAGGTGCAGCTGAGAGGAGGGGTGGGTCCTGAAGACCTCCTGTCCTCAGCACCTGGACCCCACTCTGCTTCTCCAGGTGGACGTTGGGCCTCTTGTCCCATCAGAATCCTCCTGGTGGCCCACTGACACCTCCGTTCAGGGTCTCCCATCTCCCCACCCCCAGAAGCCACCCCACAAGAGCTGTGTCCTCGCCTCCTCCCATTTCCCCAGATCACCCAGTCCCTCACTGGGGCTCCTCTCCCAGCTCTGTGCCCCAGGGCCTCCTGGCTTCACCCTAGGGGTCAGCACTCTGCAATATAGATGGGCCACCTGCCTGAGGGCTCTCAGGCCCTCGCCTGTGGCCTTTCGCTCTCCCACAACATGCTGTGGGGCAGGAGGGATCTTCCACTCTGCCGGATGGGGTGTCCAGGCAGGACAGATGTGCTTGTACACCTGTCAGGGCCGAGAAGCATCTCTCCAGCACACAGACCTGGCTCATCAGCCCTCGGAAACTTTCTGAGGGTCCAGGCCCCGACCACAGGCCACCAGGAGGACGCTTCTGCTTTCTGACCCCCATGTCTGGCATCCGTGGCAGCCACAATGTGCACGCTGCCAGCTGTGTTCAGAGCCAAGAGGTTTGCTGAAAATAACCAACTTCCCATTCCTCCTATGAAGTCCTCCCAAGGTTTCCTCTGGTAGCTCAGAGGGATGAAGTAGGGGTGCATGTGTAGGATGAACACCCCTCCCCTCCATTTACTTCACTATCACGGGGAGAACTCTAGGTTCTGCCACCACTGAAAAGGTTTATGGATTGATGAAACCTGGTTTAGAAAGTGCCTCCAGAGGGTGTTGAAGCCAAGCTTCCCAAACCTGCTGGTCTTTGACTTGCTCGATGCAATGCTTGAGCCCCTCATCTTCCTCTCCTGTCTGCCATCAAGAGCTACGGACACAAAGCTCATCCAAAAGCCATGAAGGGGTTGCCCTGTGCTGACACCGTGCCCACCAGTCTCCTGGAGTCAGGAGGCTGGGAGCATGGGTTGCTGAGCAGCTCAGTCCTAGGGGCCCAGGGGTGGGCACACAGCCTGATGTAGCACCTTCTAGCAGCAAAGCCAGCCTCCACCCTGCAGTGTGCCACAGATGTAACGGAAGCTGCTCAGGTCATTTTCTTGCGTCGCTGTGGCTCAGTAAACAGCAAATGCCCCAGGACGACTGCAATCAGCAGCCTCACTTGCATCTGAGCCTCCCCACGTTCCCTCAGTTAGTTGCCCCACAGAGAATAAGAGATGAAGGGGCTGTGCCATAGAGAATTACAGCTCTATCCACTAATAGCTGAAGTGGGACCTGTTGAGCCCACTTTCCTCATCTGTGACGTGGATCGCGACTCCCCCTCCTCCTAAAGCAAGTTGTGAAGGGCAGCGCCCGAATGGGAGGGCCAGTTTGTCCCTGCAGGCCCTGGGGGGTTAGAAGGGCCAGCAGCCTGGCTGCCCTCATTGTGAGTGGGGGCAGCTGAAGCACAGCCTGGAAGAGGGGCTGTCTGCCTGGGGTCTCTGCTTCGTGCAGCCTGAGCCATGTGCATACAGCAGAATGGCCTCCTCTGAGCAGCACGGGCCCTCACAACTAGAATTCGAATTCCATCTCCCCAAGGGCAGAGTCCGGGACTGGTCTGCGCCTGTCACCCGGGGCTCGGCACAGACCCTGAACAGACATCTTGGCTGAGTGAACCAAGGTGTGACACCAGGCTCAGGAGCTCCCAGATGATCTTACTGGCCTTCTGTTCTTCTCAGGTTGATTCTTATGATGTGACAGTGGATGAAGAACTGGGAGATATCCAGCTGGTCAAAATTGAGAAGCGGAAATACTGGCTCCATGACGACTGGTATCTGAAGTATATCACACTGAAAACTCCCTTTGGGGACTACATCGAGTTCCCCTGCTACCGCTGGATCGCCGGCGAGGGCGAGATTGTCCTGAGAGATGGACGAGGTAAGTGGCTCAGGCCCTTTCTGCTCCCTGAGCTTCCCCGGAAAGCGCTTGCAGGCCCTCCCTCCTTGGAGCGGTATTCCTGGGACTGGTAACAGTGCTGCTCTGGGCTGAATGCACCTGCAGGGGGTGGCCTTCCTCAGGGCACTAGCAAGCCCAGGCCCAGACAGTGGGGTGAGGGGCCCCTGGCTACATGACCAGCTGTGTCCTCCCTTTGTGTTACAGTCCTTGAGGTGGTAGATTATGACCTCTTTTTGTCAGGGTAAGTAGGGGCCATAGAAGCAAATACCCTTGGGATGTACCCCTTGATGGGTAGTTCTCCAGGTCAGCACTCTCAGTCTCCTCTCTCTGAGGTCACACTAGGGCTTGGGCTCCAAGGCACCTGGCAGGCTGGGAAGGGACCAACATTCTCAGGTGCCAGCTCTGAGGGGCCATGGGCAGATCTGGTGTTCACATCACCTGTTGTTAAACCTGAAGTACCACTTTGCTAAAAGAGAAAAGATCCTAAAATCTGCCCTCATAAATAAGTAAGTAAGTAAGACCCTGAAAGGTACAGCCCCTAATTTGGCACTTCCTTGGGAAGCCGTTCTTTGTCCGAGAAGCGCAGCTGGACTGGAATAGAGGAGCAGATGGAAGCAGATGGCAGAGGTCTCCCTCTGAATGGCTCCCCCTTGCACATCAGCCTCTTAGTGTGTACCAGTCAAATCCACACCTTGGCAAAACTCCACCTTACTGCAGGTCCTGGCCCTTCAGTTTGCTCAGTCCAACCTGGAATGACCAGCCATCGAATGCTGGGCACCTGCCAGAACATGGGGAGGGGACACAGCTGCTGCCAGTGACACACCCTATCACTAGGTCATTCTTTCTTCACAGAAGTTCTGTGGGGTTGGCAAATGAGAATGATTATTTCCCCACATTTGTAGCTAAGAAACCAAGATGAAGGAGGAAAAAGGTTCTTCCCTACCTTGTGTTCTTAAACTATCAGGCCACATCCCAGTGTTTCTGACACAGAATTTAACTTAAGAAACCAAATTCCAAGGATATTTCCAAACTGAATGATGGGAGCTGGGAGGATTTTTGTCCCCTAACCTCAGGAGCAGGAAGAAGATCACAAAATTCACTCTGTCTATGGCGGCTACAAAGTGAAAGGTGGTAAACAGGGTCCTGGAAAACCATGAGCTCCAAATCTCCCGCCTGCCCCTCCCACCCAAGGTCTCCATCATGTAGTTCTCCCAACAGACCCTGAATCTCTTTTGAGCAAGAAACACATGGCACACTCAAATTAGGGTATTTGGAAAGGTGTAGGCTAGTGTGCAAGGGGGCACACCAGTGTGCAGGGCCATTAGCACTGCCAGTCCTACTCACTTGGACAACCTGGAAATGAGGAGCCCAGCCCACAAGTGATTCAGTCACTCACCCTGTGGGAACCTCTGAAATCTAATATTTCACCACCGCACCGGGGTGAACATGGAAGTTGGAGGGCTGTCACTGTGGTCCCAGGGATCCAGGCATCTGTGTGAAGGGGAAGCTTATTAAGGCCCTCGTATCAGTCTGTGGGGATCTGCCCCCCCAGAGCTCTGCAGCAGCCATTCTGGGCTTTGTCACCTGCCATGTTTCTGGAAGCTCACTAGGCTAGAAGGTTACAACACCCTCAGGATCAGGAGAAGCAGAGCTCTATGTCTTTTGAAACTTAGCACATTGCAGTTCCTAATGTTCTGACCTATTCAAACCACTGAGGCTAAAGAGGTTCAAGTCGTCAGAGCCAGGTATCCAGTAAATAACCCAGCCTGAGAATAGGCCAGATGAGAGATGAGAGATGAGAGATGAGAGATGAGGAGAGCCTCCCATGGCCAGAGACAGTTGTTGTAACTACTCCATTTGCCTTCAGTGGCCTCAGGCCCTGCTGGGTGGCTTTATATCCCCATGGGAGAACAAAGAGGTGTCCCATCGATCTTCCTCTTTGGACCCCAGTTCCAAGCCAGTTCCAACACCAGCTGCCCCTGCCAGAAGGTGCTGTGGTCCCAAGAGCTCCCACTGGAGGCTGAGAACTGTCGGATGCTGGTCTGCAGTGAGGCAGGTACAGAGATTGAGTGCAGATGTTTACAAACTTTTATAGCAACTTGCCAGAATAATGCTGTCCATGTTGCATCTGATTATAGAAGCAGGGCTTGTGTTTTGAACATCTTTGGTTTGTTTTTAATTTCATTTATCTCATAGTTAGTTTTTATCATATTTACAAAAATATCAGTCTATGTTAGAAACCAGGCCCTTCACCACATAGAGCTGGAGAAGCTCTATTCCAGGCCCCCTTTTTCAGGAGACTCTCTGGAATCCTGCTACTTTGGGCTCCATTGACTGTTCACTGGCTTTACCTTAAATAATAGTATAAAGGGTAATCATCATCTGACCATTCCTGCTTTAAAGGCTCTTGAGACGCACAGCCCTGCCCTTAGCCACCTGCCTCACCCCTAAAATGAGAGATGAGATGCCTTTGAAGTCTGCGCTTAGCGGGAGGAGGAAGATATGTCTATTATGATTATAAGGACAATAGTGATAACCATTGTTCCTGTTTCTTGGGCACTTCCTGGGCGCCAAGCACTGCATGGAATGCTTTACTGCATTCTCTCACTAAATTCCCACTCTGACCCTAAAAATAGGGATCATTTCTCCTTTTTACATGTGAGGAAGCTAAGACAACTTGCTCAAGGTCACACAACTTTAAGTGACACAGCCGGAGTCCAAACCCAAACCCAAACCCATGTGTGTCTCTTCTAAAGCCCACACTTAAAGACACTGCATGCTGTTTTTGAATTAAGCTTCATTCTTGGTCCTCTGTGTAGGCACCACAGGGACCTGGCCAGTGTCAGCATCTGTCATGTTGGATCTTAGGTCACACATTTTTCCAGGAAGCAGTGGGATTTAGAAACATGAAAACTGAGTCCCCGCTGCTCTTGAGGAACATGAAAGCCCACTGTCAGCTACCATTTCTGCTCTGCATGGGAACTGCAGTGGGAAAGGATGTGAACTACTCTGCAGTGGTTTAAAGAAATCCACCAAGGACCACAAATGCCTTTCCTCTAGAGTGGAAAGGCAGATCTGCACCAGGTCCCCAGGATTCTTTGCAAAAGCAATGTCCTCGGGAGCCGAGTGCAAGGGCTGAGCCCGCAGGTGGAAATCCACAGGCAGGCCAGAGATGGGCATGCACTGTGCCTGCTGAAGGGAGGTAGAGTATTGGCCTGCCCCCATAAAGCCAATGAGAAACAAGTCTGGCGCATGTATCTGGATGCAATTCTCAAGGCCCCAAGGTGCAGGGCCCCCAGGTAGAGGAGGACTTGTCTTTTAAAAGGAGGGGCTAAAAGCATGGGACCTGAGTCTTGTTTTGAAAATCTACTAATTAGGTATATGACCTTGGGCAAAGTTCAAGGGCAAAGCTGCTCAACCCACCAAAACACCAGTTTCCTCGATATAAAATGGGGAATATTCAAAGACTTGAATGAGATGATGTAAAGCAGTGGACATGGGCAGGGTGACTGAGGAAAACCTGAATTTTGGACGTGGTTGCCATTCTTCCTAGATTCTTCTCACACTTGTTCTTTCCTCACAGCAAAGTTGGCCTGTGATGACCAAATTCACATTCTCAAGCAGCACAGACGTAAAGAACTGGAAACACGGCAAAAACAGTATCGGTGAGTTATGACATCAGAACAGATGGCCATAGGGCCACAGTTTCTTCTATCCTGGTAGCATGCTATGAACTCAACCCTACTCACAGCATATGGTCCATTCCTGCTGCTAAGTGATGCCCAAGCCACCAGCTCCCTGTGGAACTCCTCAACCCCCAAGCCCCACCAGACCACAACTCCAGGCAGAGACTGTGAAGGCAGTTAAGGAAAAATTGTATTGGGACCAATTGTATTAGCATTTAGGAGGAAAAGGACATCAAAAGCTTGGATTTACCTTAATGTTCTCTCACTTCCTGTTGTAGGGATTACCCCTCACTTTTTATGTTTTCCAATAATAATTCAATTATAAAAGTAATAATCTACAACAAGACTAACAAATCTTTAGCCAACAAAATAGAACGTGAAGCTTCAAATTATTAAAATTAGAAATAGAGCATCAATATCAACTTCACAGAAATTTAAATGAGTAAAAAGTAATATGCTATGAATACCTATATACCAACCAATTAGATAACCCAGGTGAAACGGAAAAATTCCTAGAAAGACAGAAACTACCAAAACTGACTCTAGAAGAAATAATCTGAGTAGATCAATTATAAGAAAAAAGATTGAATTAATAATTTTAAATGTCCACAAAGAAAATCCAAGGTCCAGATGGCTTCACTGGTGAATTCAACTAAACATTTAAAGAATTAGTACCAATCTTGCATAATCTCTTCAAAAAAATAAAGGAGGAGGGAGCACATCCAAACTCATTGTAGGAGACCAGTGTTATACCAAAACCAGAAAAAATGTCATAAGAAAAGAAAGCTAAACACATATCTTATGACTATAGATGCAGACATTTTCAACAAAATACTAGCAAGCTGAATCCAGCAGCATGTAAAAGGCATTATACAATATGACTAGGTGCAATTTATCGCAAGTATGCAAGGTTGGCTTAACATCCAAATGTCAATTAATGTAGTATATCATATCAATAATGAACAAAAAATACATAATCATCTCAATAGACACACAAGAAAGCATTTGACAAAAGCCAAAATCCTTTCATGATTAAAAAACTCTCCAAAAATTGGAGTTGAAGGGAACTTCATCAACCTGATAAAAGGCACCTATGAAAAACTCACAGCTAATATCATACTTAATGGTGAAAGACTACATGCTTTCCTCCAAAGACCCAGGAACAAAAAAGGATACCAGCTTTTTCCACTTCTATTCAACATAAAACTTAAAAACTTTTGTACTTCAGAGATTACGATCAAGAAAGTGAAAAGATAACCCACAGAATGGGATAAAATATTTGCAAACTGTGTATCTGATAAAAGACTTGTATACAGAATATGTAAAGAACTCTTACAACTCAATAAAGACAAATAATCTAATTTAAAAATGGACAAGGTCCTAAATAAACATTTTTCCAAGCAAGATTCAGAAATGGTCAATAAGCACATGAAAAGATTCTTGACATTATTTATCAGGGAAATGCAAATCAACACCACATGAGATACCACTTCACACTCACTAAGATGGCTAGAATCAAAAATTCAGAAAATAACAAGTGTTGACAAGGATGTAGTGAAATTGGAACCCTCATACACTGCTGGAGGGAATGTAAAATTGTGCCGCTGCTTTGGAAAACAGTCTGGTAGTTCCTCATACTATTAAATAGAGAGTTACCATATGATCTAGCAATTCCACACCTAGGCATATACACAAGAGAAATGAAAACATATGTCCACACATAAAGCTGTGCATGAATGTACAGAATTATCTGTAATAAGCAAAAGGTGAATAGAACCCAAATGCCCATTAAATGATGAATGTATAAATAAAATGTGGTATATCTATTGAATGGAATATATTTCAGTCATAAAAAGAATGAATAAGCACTTCTCCAGAGAAAATATATGAATAGCCAGTAAGCACATGAAAAGATGCTTAACACCAGTAGTGTTGCAGCCACTTTGGGAAACAGTTTGGGTGTTGTGCAAAATCTTAAACAGAATCACCTACGAGCAGTTCTACTGTTAGGTATCTACACAAGAGTGATGAAAATATGTCTACACAAAGAAAAACTTTTACACAAGTATTCACAGCAACATTATTCATAGTAGCCAAAAATGGAAACAACCGAAATTCAATTAACAGATGAATGGATCAACAAAATGTGGTATAGCCATACAATGGACTTATTTGGTAGTAAGGAATGAACTATGGATACATGCTAACCCATGGTTGAACTTCAAAAGCATTATGCTAAATGAAAAAGTCATTTACAAAGACCACATTTTGTGTGCTTCTGTTTATATGAAATGCTCAGAATAAGCAAGTCTATGAACACAGATTAGTCAATTCGTGGTTGCCTAGGGCTGGAAACTGGGAATAGGGTCATTTCTAAGCAGCCATTAATGGTTGCAGGGTTTCTTTTTGGAGTGAAAACATTCCCAAATTAGATTATGGTATGGTTGCTCACCTCTGTAAATACATGAAAATCTTTTTAATTTAATACTTTTAAGAGGTGAATTTTATCATATGTAAATTATATCTCAATGTAGCTGTTTTTAAAAATAATACATGATGTAGAGTGGTCATCTAGAAAATGATGGTCAATGGGCTGTATCCAGCCTATAACGTGTTTGATAGGTCATGTGGAGTTCTGAGTAAACAGGGCTTTTATTCTTCAGATACCTGAGTCCAACACCCGTGTGTTTTCTGTATCAAGACTTCCCCGTTACCTCCTTTAACTCCTTCACAGGGAAAGGAGTGGAGGAAATCCTGGTCAACAGCCATCGTGGTATCTGGGCTGTGGGGGAGTCTGTGGCAGACATGACTGTTAAACCTTTCCACATATTCCTCTGTTGTTTTCCACAATTCCTCTATTCTTAAAAATAATATGTAATATGTCAGTTTTTTTAATTCAATAAAGCAAAATAAGGGGAATAATGTAGAAGCAGAAAAATACCTATAATTCATCTTACTTCTTCTGGATTTTACTGTACATAAGACTTGACACCCTCCTTTTTTGTTCACTAAAAGACACCACGAAGAGAGTTAGAAGGCAGTATGCAGAGTGATGGGCAAGAATTATTATTTGTAACATGCAAAGACACCTACAAATCTGTAAGAATATCATCCATTCAGTAGAAAACTGGGCATTGCACCGCTGCACAAAATATGAGCAGCAAGTGTACAAAAAGTTTCTCTGTCTCAGTCATAATTGGAGAATCAAAAGTGCGATCACAGTGAATTACTACTACTGTCACTGCTACTACCACCACTACTCGTACTACTACTAACACACACACACATACCCAGATGGGCAAAGCTGAAACATTTGCCAAGACCCAAGTGTGGAGGTGGGGAGGCTCACAGATGCTGGCAAGAGTGTAAATTATACAACCTCTGTAGAAAACTATTTTGCAACATCTCATAAAATTGAAGCTACATTATAATCTATGACCCTAAAGTTCTATTCCTGGATCCAAATCTGTATGCATGTGCACCTGGATACATGTACAAAGATGTTCACAACAGCATTTTTTATGACAGCGCAAAAATGGAAACCACCCAATGTCCCTCAGCAGTAGAAAAGATAAGTAGATTGTGATGATTCTACCCTGCAAGAAAAATCAGTGAACTGCTGCCACACAGAGCAGCGTGGACAAACCTCACAATTACAGTATTGAAGAACAGAAACCAGACACAACATGTCTGGCCAATCCATAAAGTTTGGAATTATTTTATTATTTAGAGATTATTATTTAGGGAAACATATAGTGATGGAACAATAAACTAGCAAGGAAATGATTATCATAAAAGTGAGGAAGATGATTGGGAGAAGTTGGATGAAGGTTGAAGGTACTGGCAATGTTCTCTCAATCTAGATGTTGGTTATACAGATGCTTTGTGCATTTTCTGCATGTGTGTGTGCATATATACATATGCATACATACATATATTTGTATATTCTATTTCATAATAAACATTCTAAAATAAAAACTTAACATCTTTATATCAGCTGGGGGACAATAATCTGCTTATACTGTGGGTAAGGATTTATGAATTTGTGATTTGTTTTAGAATATTTATGTGTAAGCCTCTCAGCTCAGGCACCATATGATGTGTTTTGAGACTTTTGTACTAGGTACAATACAGAAGACATTGCCCAAGAGCTTTGCACCACCCATTCCCATTTTAAAGAGTTGTTTCTATGCTCCTTCCTCAGCTTTCCTCCCCACTTCAAGCACCCATGGAAAAGCCCCTACAGTGGGCATTCCATATGCTTCTGGCCTTGGGGAAGGAAGGAGTCCTAGGTTGTGGTGATGTTAACTTCCAGAGAATCAGGCTAGTTTGTGTCCTTTTGGGAAGTGGAAAGCAAGTCTAAACAGTTTCATACTAATAAGTACCTATCAAACTAATTTAGACTAAGATGTTAATGGCTGATAAATTAGCCTTTTAAATAACCCAGTATTTAAAAATGTGCTCTGGAGCACTGATCCCAAAACTTTCTCCCCAGAAAATGGTCCCATGGTTAAAAAAAGTTTGGGAAACTGTTTATCACATCCCCCTCCTTTAGGTCCACAATGCATATAAGCATTGAGGATTCTGAGAAGTTCTATGGTAGTGAACCATGGTTAATGTATTTTAACCCAGTGTTTCCCAAGATAATTTGACATTTGACTCTTACTGTCCTGTGGAATGAGTGCTCTATGGAACACACTTTGGGAAAACACCTCTTTACCAGAAAGAGTTGGATTCAATGGTGTATTTGTTTCAAAGGGATGGGGTTCTTGGCAGCTTCAAAGGATGTGGGGCAGCAGGGTTTTCTGGTGAGATAGATTGCTCTTTGATCTAATTGTCATTTTTGCTTCCCCCTTCCACTCAATTGCCTTTTTCAGACTCCGTCCTCTCCTTCCGTTCAGAAAACGCTGAACTTTGCACTGTCTGCATAATCTTGAGGTTCCTCTTTCACATGAACTCTCAGGCTTCCAGATTAGAGTTTGGAAGTAAATTAACAACTAAGAATAGCCTCCAGTGTGTCAGAAAGCTGCAGGTCCTGCTGGCCTCATTGCTCAGAACAGGCAGAGACACAGAGAAGCCAACACAGGTCATAACCCACCAGCCTTGTTCTTCCCCTGTGACTGGCGCACACATGGCACCCACACACACAGAACAGTATATCGTGTGGTGGTATTTAGTCTAATCATTCTGTGACTTGCTTTTTGTCGTTCATCCATCTGTCTTGAAGAGCAACCGGTTGACACAGATAGATGTCATCCATTCATTTTAGCATCTGTATAGCTACCATTGCATGAATAAACCACCATGCTCTCCCCACTCTCCTGCTGATGGATGTGTGCACCGTCTTTCATGTTTGGCTATTAAGAAGCCACACTGCAGTGAGCTTCCTCATACATCTCCCAGTGCTCTCGTGGAAGGGTTACTCTAGGGAATATTCCTGAAAGTAGACATACAGGGTTGCAGGCCACATTTTAAGTTTTCCAGTTATTGCCAGATATTGCCAGTTGTTTCCCAAACGGGTTTGCCAGTTTCTACCCTAGCAGCTGCATCTCAAGGTTACCGCTTCCCTACATCATTGACACACTTCTCACCTTGAGACATTTCCATTTTTATCAATATAATGTCTGTGAAACAGCATCTCGTTGATTTCCTCATTCTTAAATTGCCACATATTTCTTGCTTTATGTGAACGTACCAAAACTTATTCACCCATTTCCCATACTGATGGTTGTTGAGCTATTTCCAACTTGTATGTTTGTTTGTTTTTGGTATTACAAATAGTGTTGCAAGACACAACCTTGTACAAGTATCTTGATGTACTGGTACTTTGATAACTGTCAGATGAATTTCTGGAACTCACATGGCTGGGTCAAATCAGCAGTTTTCATTTTAAGGAGCACTGACAAAATCCTTTCCCACAATTTTATAGTAATTTTCAATCCCACCTATCGTATATGAAAGCGTACCTCTATCCAGACCTTTGCCAACACCTGGTGTTGATCTTTTAAATTTCTGACAATCTAAAAATCCCTAAGTGAGACCCCACTGCTGTTTTAGTCTGCATCACCTGACTGCTGGGGCGTTAAGCCTGTCTGGGTTGCTTCTGCTTTGAACTGCCTGTCTGCATGTTTTTCCTGTTTTATATTAATCTAAAGGAACTCTTTATATATGAAGGTAGTATCCCTTTATTGTATGTATAGCATTGTCTTCTGTTCCTTTTGTCACGGATTTTATTTTCCTAACTATATGTAGTGTTTTTCCTTTGTAACTTCTGTGTTTCCTGCTTTGCTTATGAAGGCCATCCCTACTCCAATGCTTCATAAATACTCCTACATTTTTGTCTGATACTTTTACAATTTTCTTTTTAACTTAGACCCTTAATTCATCTGCCATATATTGTTGTACATGATGTGAAGTAGGGGTCAAACATCCATGGTGTCATTTATTACATAATGTATGCCTTCTTCCTGCCTTAGAATGACAAACACAGTACACAGGGCTAGCCCAGGGTGGTGGTCACACGTTCAGGCTCTAAAGCCAGTGCCTGGGCTCAGCTTCCACTTACTGCCACCTAGTCATTGTCCTGTGAAAGTTGTTTAATCTCTCTGTGCCTCAATCCACTCAATCTGTAAAGTGGGTGAAATAGCAGTACTACCCCAGAGGGGTTTTCAGAGAATGCAATTGTATTGCACGAAAGCACACAGAGTAGTATTTGGCACACAGAAAGGCCTCAGTAAGTGCCAGCTAGTTTTGTATTACATTCACATATTTCTGTGGGTCTGTTGGGACTTTGTGTGTTACTCTGTTTTTTTACTCTGCATCCAGTGTTGTCTTTTGATTCTTGGAACTGTTTAATGTATGTTAAGAGCTGTTTCACTATTGCGCTGTTCTTTCTCAGGATTTTTGTGATGAGAAGTGCTTTGAATCACATGTAAATGTGTTATATGCTGGCATTGGAATGATGGCAGTCCTTCCATCCAAGAGCACAGTGTGTCTTTCCCATCCAGAGCCTGGGTAATGTCTTTCAATAGAATCTCTAGTTTTCTTCAGGTAGGACTTTTACTTTTTAGTTACTCTATACCTGGACAAAATATGGTTGGTACCATTCTGAGTGGTATATTTTTCCATTTGTACATAAATATTGCTGAGATAAAGATAAATGACTCAATTTTTAAAATATTCACCTTGTATTGACACCTTGCTAAATCCTTTTATTGGCACTAACCATTTTCAGGGAGTCTTTTTAGTTACCTAATTATTTGATCATACTTTCTAAATGATCTTATTTTCCACAATTTACATTGCTGGTATTTTTTTTTTTTTTATTGCATGGCTGGAATTCCCAAAACAAGTAATTGTAGCAATGATGACCATCCTCTCTAGGTCCTGAGTTTTGAGAAAATGCCTTTGACATTTTGTTTGTTTAAAATTATACTTGCTTTTGTTTTCTGATGAACACTCTTTATTTAGGAATGCCTTAGTTCATTCTAATTTCATTTTTGGCTGAGTTTGTTCAATTAACTTCCTCAGAAAGGGTATGTGGGCAATGCAATACCTGAGTCTGTGCTTGTTCCGTGCCCCAAAATAAATCTCCTGTCTTCATCAATTGCTTGATATCAGAAACTTAGATAATGATCTAAAAAAAAAGTCTGTGAACACTTTATGCTGCCTCCATTCTCAGTATGGTGAATGAGAAACCTAAAGATACTCTTCTTTTCCCAGCAGCTTGTGAGCTCATGGGAGCGTCGCTCTCTTCTCTCCCTCCCTTCCTCCCTCCCCCTTCCCCTCATCTCTCCCTACCCACCTGCCTCCCACCCCACATTCTCCTCTCTCTTTGATAGTTTAAAACTTAATCTGTATATATCTAGGTAGGACTTTCTTTTCTTCTAATTTGCTCAGAAAATTGAGGTTTTTGCAGCTTAAAGAAGTTTTTCCCTTATCTAATTTTTACTTCTCCATATATTCCTTTCTCTCCTTCTGGAACTCCTGCTCTCTGCATTTTAAATCTTTTGTATCTGGCTTTCATGTTTGCATTCACGGTTTCCATATCTTTGTGTTTTTGTTCTGGATTTGTGCACATTTTCTTCCATTTTGCACAGAGCAATACCTGGTACATAACAGGTGCTTGGTGATTTGTTATTGAATGAATACATTTTGTCTTCCAAGAGACCAATCAGATCTCACAGTGACTACTCTCTTTTAACATTTCTCTATTGATTTTCTTTCCAGAAGTCATATTTTGTGGTTGTAGAGATCTTTTTACATTCTAATTGCATCTCCTTAAGACTTCTTTGTCTGTTCTTTTTTTTAAAGAAAATGAAATGTCTTCTCTGTTTCTTCCTTCCTTCTGCCTTGTTCTTCAACTAGTTCTTCCCCAGTGGAGTGTAATTTTTTTCTTTGCCTAATTATGAGCATGAGGACCTTTAGTGCCTGTGCAGGTCACCCTGTCAGGTTTCTCAGGCCATAGTGACCTGCAACAGGAGGGGCAGACATGGTCACAAGATAGCTGGCAAACGATACCTCTCCATACACTGAGAGGCCGTGGACTCTTGACCACCCAAGCTGGGACACTTTGCCCATTGGTCCTGCCACCCTCAGGAGGCTGGGGGGCAGGAGCAGGGGAGGAGTTCTGAGGAGATGTTCCCTGTTTCTCTCCAAGTCAACCCTACACTTAAGAACACATGAAGGCATTTATTGGCACACTTCTCCTCACTGGCCTCAATGTTTAGGCACTGAAAAAAATCCAGCTCCTCTGAGCTGTTTAAAATTAATTACAGCCCTTGGACTTCCCAGGGGCAAGAGATAAATGGTGAGTGATATTTAAATTGGTATGACAAATGATGATAGTTAACTAATTGGCAGTTAATACCACTGGGGCTACCAGACAACTGCCTCAATTTTAGACATATGTTGGAGATGCCTTGAATTATTTTATAAAACAGAGGGAAAAAAATCAATAAATTAGTCAACATTTGTACACGTGTCCACATTTTTATCCTTGTAACATCAACATTGGTGTTAATATGAACAACAAAAATAGGTGCTTTTAAAGTCCAGGAAGAAAGAATATTGTAAGTAATCCAAGAGTGAGAAAGGAAGGTGCTATACAACAGAAAAAAACACTTTCTGAAAGTATTTGCTTAATGCACTGTGATCATATCCAGTTCATGTCTCTCTTATGATCCTAATAAGAGACTTACTGAGCCAACAGGACACCACGAAAAACAGTGGGATTTTTGTGACAGTAAAAGCACAAGATAACATTAAAAAGCTTGAGACTTTTTAATGACCTAAACTCTCAATATTTTACTTGCCTCTCACAATAGGGATTTAAAAAGAGGGAGATTTACGAATATAAATGGAAAAGCTGAAATCCAAGAATGTCAATTTTGGGGGTTTTTTTTGTTTGTTTTTGTTTTTAAGGCTTACTTTTATTTTTTTTTTATTTTTTTTTTATTAGATAATTATTTTTTATTGAAGGGTAGTTGACGCACAGTATTACATTACATTAGTTTCAAGTGTACAACACAGTGGTAGAACATTTATATACATAATTCTAGGTTCCAGCTATCACCCTACCAAGCTGTTACAATATCTTGACTATATTCCTTATGCTATACATTACATCCCGGTTACTTATTTATTTTACCATTGGAAGTCTGTCCTTTTTTTTTTTTTTTTGTGAGGGCATCTCTCATATTTATTGATCAAATGGTTGTTAACGACAATAAAATTCTGTATAGGGGAGTCAATGCTCAATGCACAATCATTAATCCACCCCAAGCCTAATTTTCATCAGTCTCCAATCTTCTGAGGCATAACAAACAAGTTCTTACATGGAGAACAAATTCTTACATAGTGAATAAGTTACATAGTGAACAGTACAAGGGCAGTCATCACAGAAACTTTCGGTTTTGCTCATGCATTATGAACTATAAACAGTCAGTTCAAATATGAATACTCATTTGGTTTTTATACTTGATTTATATGTGGATACCACATTTCTCTCTTTATTATTATTATTTTTAATAAAATGCTGAAGTGGTAGGTCGATACAAGATAAAGGTAGAAAACATAGTTTAGTGTTGTAAGAGAGCAAATGTAGATGATCAGGTGTGTGCCTGTAGACTATGTGTTAATCCAAGCTAGACAAGGGCAATAAAACATCCACGTATGCAGAAGATTTCTCTCAGAACGGGGGGGTGAGGTTCTAAGCCTCAACTCTGTTGATCCCCAATTTCTCACCTGATGACCCCCCTGCGACTGTGCCTGTCTTAGGTTGTTCCTCCCTTGAGGAATCTTACCCGTCTCTGGCTAACCAGTCATCTTCCGGGGCTCAATTTTGGTTTTGAAACAAATATAAGATCATACTCCCTGCCCTAAAGATGCTAACAGGGTTTTGTTTTCTTTTTGCAATAAACAAAAATAAAAGTGAAAAATTTAAAACACAACAAAATGCTCAGTGCTGCAGGATAATTTCAAGGATACCAGGATCTAAAAATTTTGGCTGATCATAGAGTATACAGCCTGTCTTTGTGGGAAGCTGTTTTGAACATAACAGCCTCTAGCCCTGCTGTTGGCAGTGGTCTGTCCCTGACAGTCCTTTCCTAGCTATCTTGCTGCCTTGTGCTCCTACTGGGAGGCATGCCCACTGTCCCCTGCCCCCCAGTCACCGCACACCACACATGGGTGGGCTGACCAAGCATGTCCAGGTCATGTGTGGTAGCCTCAGCCACTTCTACCTCCAGTGGTCAGCAAGGCAGTTCTGTGCTGGGTGCACGTTGTCATTCAATGTCATCTCAAATGAGGTCTTCTGATGCTTCCTTTCCAGCTTCTGTACACGCTCTGCAGCTCACCTACCATTTGCTACCCCTGTACTGTCAGCCCAGTCTCGGGTTTGGGGGACCTCAGGCCTCCTACGTGACATTCAGAGCGCAACAAAGCAGGCTACCTCTGGACCTTGGGAGGGGTCCAGTACCTCTCTGGACACACGCTTGGCTGTAAGGTGCCTGGTGGCAGGTACATCCTCAGACCACGTGGGCAGCCTTCAGCCTGAGAGGGCCAACTGAAGGCCAGGCATTTAACCCATTTTTCTTCTTATTTTTCATGTTCAGATGGATGGAGTGGAACCCTGGCTTCCCCCTGAGTATTGATGCCAAATGCCACAAGGATTTACCCCGGGATATCCAGTTTGACAGTGAGAAAGGAGTGGACTTTGTTCTCAACTACTCCAAAGCGTAAGTCTGCAAGAACTAAGACACTGGGCAGCTCCTCCAGTGGCCGTGGCCAGGGGTGGATCCTCCCTCCTTTCTCAGGAGGCCTCAGGCTTGGGGGGCAGCTCAGCTGAGCAACTCTTCCCAATCACTTGATTACATCTTGGCCATTGAGTGGGCCCTCAGTGCACAGTCACAGGGTTACCTGTACCAAACCCTGAGTCTGGGGTTTTTAGACACTAAACACAGCTGTTTTCAGCCCCAAGTGGATGTCTTTACTTGGAATGCCCCCTCCCCACCCACATCTAGTCCCCCACCCCCGTAGCCAACTGAAGCATAGTGTCCAGGTTGTCACCTAGGTGGCAGAAACAAGGGCCAGCATGCCTGTACTTGTTACCAACACACATTCCCAGTCCATCCATTGTAACCCCGCGAGGTAGGCACAGCTATTATCCCCATTTTGCAATTGAGGAATCTGAGGAATAAGGCATTCAAATACCTTGCCCAGTGTCCCCTGATAATAAAGGGCAGAGATCCAACCTGTATGCCCTTGTGCAGCTAAACTACTGCAGGGTTTGTAAAGCTAGAAGAGGCGCCTTTGAACCTATACTTTGACACCTTAGGGAATTCTTATAATCATGCAAGTCTGGATAATCCTAAATCTGTGGTTCTGCAACCTGACCAAACCTGAGAATGCCCTGAGGAACTCCCGGACTCCCCAGAGCTGGGCTGAGTCTCCCAGGGTGGACCCTGGACTCGAGTTGGCACGTCCAGCTGGCAAAGAGGTGGAGAACCACTGACCCAGTCAGGGTCTGTGGCAGTGTGCTTGGTTGCCTAGCTGCTCCCCTGGAGAAGGGCACCTCATCTGTTCAGGTTTTTTAAAGGAAAGCATGGGATAAAAGGGAACACACAGCCAGGCCTGCACCAAGGCCTCCCTCCTTTGGACGTTTTGGAAGAAATGTACACATGCAGGAGTCTACAGTCAGCCTCCTCAGAAAGTCGCCTCACAGCAGAAAGGCTGTATGCATTTTCTCCCTCAGGTATCTAGTTGCTGGGAGGAGTAGCAGGGCCTGACTCTTCCCAAGCCTCTTCTTATTGCCAGGCTGGCAGGGTGGGTGCTTCTCCTAGAATCATCTATTTTGACCTTCACAGCAGCCTGGGGGGAGATACTGTTCTTGACCATTTTCTGGTGAAAAAGCTGAAGCTCCCCTGGAACCAGGTCAGTGAATTTGCCTGAAGTCACTTAGGCAGAAACTGGCAAAGGCAGGATTTGAATCAAGGTCTATTTGGGCCCAAAGCTGGGATTTTTTTTTTCCCTTGCTACAATGGGAGAGAAAACTTCAAGCCAAACATCTGGCTTAGTAACAGCAGTGCCCAACATCTGGCCCCTTGGAAACATCAGGGCTATTGCATGTCTCACTTCCAAACCAGGGACTAGTGTTTCTGAGTCAGTGATGTGGCTTTAGGAGGGCAGAGCCCAGAGCAGGATGGAACAAGCAGGACGGAAGCCCCTTGTGAAAGGGGCGGTTGGAGAGAAAATGGTAAGAATGGAGAGGCGGGGAGGTGAGAGGAGATGCTGCTGCTTTGAGAAGTAGCACCACCTCTGCTCAGGCATGGCGGAGGGAGGGAGGATAGAAGGATGGACGCTGGGTGGGTGGGTGGGGGGATGGAGGGATGAAGACCAGGCTGTGCTTTTCTTATGTCTGCTCAGTGTTCCTCAGCGTCAATGTCATCTTTGTATCTCAGGAGCTTCGCACAGCGGCTGCCACTGAATAGGTGCGCAGTAAATTCTTTCAAAATGAATTGACCCAGCTGGCCTCTCACAGACCTTCGTTGTCACTTCACAGACCTTCACCTCATGCTTCATGCACACAACCACTCCCATTCTCTCCCTCTCTCCTGCTCTCACTCTCTCACTCTCACACACACACTCCCACCTTTTCCTTCTCATGGATCGCCATCACAGCCAAGGGCATCCTAGATTAGTGGTTCTCAATCCCAACTGCATGTTCAGTATTACAGATTCCATGCTGTTCCCTCCACCTGCCTCACCCAGACTGTTAAGACATGCATTACTTTTAAAGCTCCCTGGGGGACTCCAATGTACCGTCAGGGTTGAAATCACTGGCCTGGATGTCTCCCTCGGCCTCATCTTCCATCCAGCTGCACTTGAGCCTCATCCATTTCCTGGGTTATCAGGGTGTGTGTCCTCTTCCTGCAGCTCTGCTATCTGTCCCTGGGACATTAAGGAACATCCTTCTACCTGCCTCCCCAGGCTCCATCCCACACAGAGCCCCACTCCCACACAGGTGGGTCATTCTCTAGTACACACATAGTCTGTTGGTGGCTCCTTCTACAAAGGCAAATATTATCCTTTTACTCCCCTATCTAAAATCCTTCAATGATGTCCCCAACTGTAGGTAAGCACCCAGGCATCTCTTCCCAGACCCCAGCCTTCTCTCTTGCCCCTGGGTGCACAGGACACTCCAGCCATGTACAACCAGAACTAGTTTGTAGGGCACCTTTGCACCCCTTGTCTTTGCACAGTTTCCTCCTCCTTAAACACCCTTCTCTCCCTTGTCTCGCTGAGTCCAGCTCATCATTTTTCAGGACTTGGGTGAGGTGCTCCTTCTCTCAGAAGCTTCTAGAAACCCCCAGGCCTGAGCAAGTTCTTCACTCTTGTGCTCCCCAGCACTGGCCACACAGGCCACCATCTAGCCAGTGACATCATAGCCCATCTTTCTACAGATTTTCCATGTCACTTGGCCTCTTGAGCTGTGGAGTATTTGGCAGGAACAGCAAAGAAATCCTGGGATGGGCCCTCAGCCCTCCTGGCACAGCATAGGCAGGAGGGTCAGTGAGTACCACCCTGTAGGCACAGAAGGCTGTAGGCCATGAGGCACTAATAAAGGGTAAGAGCTGTGGCCCCTGCATTTGAGGAGGTCTCAGCTGCACCAAGGGGATGGGACCTCAGGAAAGCAGCTCAGAGGAACCACACCCCAGGAGGTGAGGGGCACCTGGAGAGCTCTGGGCTGGAGGAAGGGGATCCTAGGGAAGCTCTCTAACTCCTCAGAGCCTCAGTGTCTTCATCCAAAAAATGAGACCACAGCTCCTACTCAGGGTTTCTGTGAGAGCAGGGACCACGTAAGTCAACCCCGCCCAGAGAAGCTTCTCTCTAAAGACAGCGTTAGCCTCTATCTATCTTTGGTCAGGGGGTCAGGCCAGCCAGGACCTACGTCTCCACCATCACACACCCGCTGAGCCTCTGCTTCCACAGATTGGCCCCCGCCATCAGGGGCTCTAGAGGAACCCTCACTCTGTCTGGTGTTATCTCATTATGGGTCCAGGGAGGCTGCTGGCTGGGCGGACAAAGGTGGGGCCTAGAGAGTGGGGCAAGGACACTCTGGCAGAGACAGTGCCACCTGCAAGGGGCGGATATGCTGGGGCCTCACACAGAGGCAAGTGAGTTGTGAAATTTCCTGGTGGCATCAAAGGAGGGGCAGCTCCTGTGTTTACTCACTGCTCACCGCTCACCATAAGCAGCCTCGAGCTTGATTACAGGAGGTTGGTAGGCTGATAAAGGAATATCCTCTTTAAGGGAAATTGAGAAAAATAGCTTCCTTCCCAGTAGAACAGAGCAGTGCAGAATGTGATTGAGTTCTGGGAGAGGTGACCAGGTGCTGGCACCCTCACCCACTGCGCATCTCCCATCAGATGAGATCCGGTGGGGGCATCTTCCTTCCTTCCTTCCTTCTCCCAGGCATCACAGGGCCACCTCCGCAAGCCACAGGCATCTTCCAGGGAGGACATCAGAAATGTGCCACAACCTGCAGTTGAGCACTATAGTTCTGGATTTGCAGTGGTCAGTGGGAAATAGGGAGACGTGAGAGAAGTCAGGGCCACATTGCAGAAGCTTAGCCTGGCAGGCGTTGAGGGTCGGACAAGAGTGTCTAGAGGGACAGAAGAGGCTGGGTGGAGGCAAAGAGGGCAGAGGAGGGGAGCCCGTGGCATGTGGTGTGGAGGGCTCTGGGACTCTGCCAGAATGAGGTCAAAAAGGGAGAGGTGGAAGCGAGAACCCAAGGCGTCCGTGACACTGTGCATCTGGCTTGTAGGGACAATGGGGTGGTTATTAAGCAGGGAAGCCGGGCACAAAAGGTTTGAAGGGAAGACAAGTCCACCTTCAGGGCATGTTGAGCCTGAAAGCCCTGTGCAGCCTCTGGAGGTGAGGGTGTGCAGGTCAGGGCGCAGGCTCCTGGGCTCTCAGCCCAGAGGCCTTGTGGGTGGCAGGTGGGGTTGGTGTGGTCTGCCGGCAGTGACTCCTGTCACCCTGTGCTGCCAGCCTCACACATGGTGCCTGCTGTTTGAGACCAGACAGAATCGCATATGCAGTGGCTCCTTGGAAGGAGTCAGTGGTGAAGAGAAGCAAAGTGCAGGTCCCTGAGATGAGGAGTAGAAGGAGCCTGGAGAGAAGACCTGGGGCCACAGTGCGTGGGGCCGAGTTCCAGTGGAGGGGGGAAGGGGCAGGGCGGCAGATGAGGCCTGGGGGTGCGGCCCTCTGAGGCTGAGAGCGGGCAGGAGAGGGCAAGGGGACCAGCTGGATGGCGGGGGGTACATTGAGGGAGCTCATTCTCATAGTTTTAGAAACCAAAGCCATGAGTTTTGTGCAGGAAGAGGACCCCACACCCTCTATTCACACCCCAGCTTAGAAACCAGTTGGCTCCATGTGTCACAGCACTCATTGGCCTGACTTCATGCACCCCCTTAGCTTCACGAAGGATATCCCAAAGCCCCTGAGCTTCTTGGGAATTTTAAAGGTCATCATCTCCTTCTAACTGACACTTGTACATGTGTATGAGGGGTTCTCAAACTATAGCTGACATTAGAAGCCCCTGGAGGGCTTGTTAAAATCTGGATTTCTGGACCCACCTGCAGTTTCCAAGTCAGGAGGTAGGTGGTGGGTCCTGAGAATCTGCATCTCTAATAAAGTCCTGGGGGTGCTGACTCTGCTGGTCTGGGGACCACACTGAGAACCCCAGATCTACAAGATTGTAAGGGCTTGAGAAATCCCAACACAGAGAAAAATCTGCTTAATGTCAGTATCCCTTGCTCTCCAAATTCTTCAGACTGGCTTGTCTTCGTGGGCTGGAGGCTTTCAGTGCACAGTGGGACAGCTGGGCTTAGAGGTGCATTGCCTCTTTCCTTTCTTGTTTTCCTCTCTTCCCCATGTCCTTGTCTGCTCTTCAGTTCAGCTCAATTGGCATTTATGGAGTGCCTACTATGTGCCTGGCCCCCAGAACTGTTCTAGGTACCAGCAATTTTTGTTTTTCTCTCCTCTGCCCTCCCGATGTCTACCTTAAACCTTCCCTAGGACTAGAAGAAGTAAAGCTGATTCCAACCGTGAGACAAACTCAATAAAGAAAGGTGCCGTGTTTGCCTGTTCTCGGGCAGCTGGTCCTCCTGACACTGGGCAGGTGTACCAAGCCATCCTCGCTTAGGGCTTAGGGCGGTGAAGACAAGCAGCCAGGCTTCTGGGTGAGGGAATGTGGTCCAGACGGCACCTCTCAAATGTTCACATGCATGTGGATCACCATGGGACACTGGTAAACACAGGTTCTGATGAGTGGGTCCAAGTGGATTTCCAAGGTCCAAATTGCCAACAGGCTCCCAGGTGAATCCATTGCTGCTGACCCACAGACCACACTGATAATAGAGAGGTCATACTTTGCTTTCCTGGGAGAAAAAAATCTACTAACCTTTTAAAGTTATAGCAAGAAGATCACTTCATCTCTAATTACCCTTTAAAAGCAAAAGATTGCCTTATTTAGCACCTGACCAGCTGGGGTTGATTCAGACCTAGCTGCGCCATCTTGGGAAAGTTATTTATGTTTTCGGACCCTATTTTCCTTCCTGTAGCTTGAGGTTGATGATATCTAGCTGGTAGACTTGCTGTGAAATTTAAATGAACTTACATATGCAATCACCCCATGGTGATGTCGGTGAGCTTCCTCTGGTATCTCCATTCTGGATGGGTGGGCGGATTTGCTCCTCATGGCTGAGCTACAGGAAGAAGGCCAGCTGGGGAGCTGCCTTCCCAGGCACTGCTGCTGCCTGTTTGCTAGCTCCTCTGTGCTTCCTCCACCCAGATGGGAGCACGGTGGAGAAGGCCACCTGCTGCTCCTCCTTTGACAAATGTTTATTGAGCTCTTACGGGTAGAGGCCCAAGATGAATAAAAAGTGGCTGCTTTGTCCTAGCTCTATGAAGCTTACAGTCCAGTGGGGACTACGCTGTGGATGGGCTCATCATGACAGCATGTGGTAGATAGTCTTTAGGAAAGGAGTGCAGCAGAAACTTGAGGCAGGGGAGGAAGTAACTCCGGGGAACAGCATCAGAAAAACGTTTTCTAAGAAAGAAGATACCCAACTTGGGTTTCGAAGGACCCATAGGAGTTCACATTGATTGGAAGAGTAGATGGGATAGTATTCTGGGCAGTGAGAAGTCTGGTAATCCAGGAGAAGAGTGGGGGCCTGGGTAGGGAAGCAGAGTTAAAGCTGCCAAAGCAGGGAGGTGGGCAAGGAGCCCCACCTTTACCTGGGGACAGGTGTGTGTGCGTACATGCATGCATGTGTGTGTGTGTGTGTGTGTGTGTGTGGTGAGTGGTGCTGCTCATCATTCTAGTGTCAGAAAGAAAGGGGTTGGTTGTCAGATGTGTCAGAGAGATCAGGGAGTTTAGGGCTAACTGTAGGGCCCTTTGCATGTAGCCACTTGGAAGTCACTGCTGCCCTGGGCGAGAGCACTTCTGGGGGCAGAGAGGACAGGAAGCAAAGAACCTTCTGTGAATGGGTGTGAAGGAAGAAAAGGATGAGTGAACTCGGCAGAAGGACGCAGGAGAAGCAAGAGGGAAGTGCTGTGGGGCAGAAGGAGTTTGAATTTGTCGGCTGGCTCACCAGAACACCATAGCCTAAGGCTGCAGACTTCAGTGTTAACAATAAGTGATGCTTATGACATTAGTCACTGATATTTGTTGACACCTTTTTACATATCCGTGTTCTCTATACATCACGTCATCCCTGTGAGGCAGGGACCATCATTTATGGCCATTTCACAGGTGAGGAAACTGAGGCACCACAAGTACTTGCCCAGTGCCATGTGGCTGGGAAGCGATAAGCGGGATTCAGGCCAGGCCCCTCACGCTCTGTGCCCACCAGCAGCCATCTCAGCTGCCCTTTCTTGCCTTTGGCCTGGGTTTGCGAGTTGGGGGCTCCAGGCCTTCCAGTCCAGCCCCCTAGTGTTCTAGTAGGGAAGGGGTGCCCATCCTGTGCCTGGCAGCCCTCTGCGCTGACAGTAGGTCCCTGATGACGGACAGACCCACAGACCTAGGGCCTGGCAGCGGTGCCACTCTGCCTATGGCTGAACCCAGTCCTGCCTGTGGAGGACTGAAACTTACGGCTGAGGTCACCCAAGAAGCCTTCCCCACTGAGCCTCTGGCTTGGGGTAGCTCAGCTTCCGTGCCACTTCTGGGTACCTCTGGTGACTCATTTCTCCCGAGCCAACTGCTCTGTCTGGAGCAAGGCCAGCACTCCTCAGTAAGCTTTGTCCCCCAGTCCAAACAGCAAAACCGTCAAATGGAAAATGGAGAAGCTGTTAGAAGGGCCAGTGCAGCAGAGGAAACAAAGCTCCCGCCTCCCCTGGCACAGGGCCAGCAGCTCCGTGGGGGTTCCTGCCTGGCTGTGCCTATTACCTAGCTGTGTGACCTGGCTGTGTGACCTTCAGTGAGCCAGAGGCCCTCTTTCCTCTTGTGCAACAACAGATCTTTGGATTCCTGATATTCCCGTTTTCCTTAAGTATGTAGAGATATTTTGCTTCTAGATGGTATGCAAACATTTTCCTCTTAATTCCACTTCTTCCTGGATCTGTGGCTTCCTCTGAGTCCTGCCACTCCCCACCCTGTTTTCAGTGCCAACCTTTTGTTTTGAAGTCAAAGAGAACCAGCTGGGGAGACTGTGAGCCATGTGAGGCTGTGACTCCCTCCCAATTCTGCACAAGTCCCCCAGGGTCCAGAGCTTCCTTCCTGGGCACCAACTGGTGCTGGGCCATGCTCAGGGCTGTGGGGTTGTAGAGCCCTGGAAAGTCCTCTCCTCTCCCAGAAATAAATCTCTTTCTACACCCAGACTGACATTGGCTATGGCAGTGCGGTTTACTCCTCTAGCTTAACAAGGGTCCCAGGAGACTCAGCTAACAATGGAGGTGGAGGAGGAAGGTCCTGGGTGAGGAGGGGGGTAACAAGGCTGGAAGAAGCTTAGCTGGGGCATTCCAGGGCTCCGGCAGCCTGCCTGGCAGTGGTGAGACTGCAAAAAAAGAATGTGTGTAAACAAGCACGTGTGTAAAAGCCCTACCTTCCTATGAGGGGCTGAGATAAGAGCGATGAAGGTGCCAGGCATTGGCTAGAGGCTGACAGCAGCTTTACTGCCCCTACTGTGTGCAGCCACACTGCTCAGACTGGGCTCCAGCTCCTCCTAGGCATTACAGCCTCTGAATAACCTGCAGGCAGCTGGTTCCTTCAACTCACAGAGAAGTCAAAGCTTACAGAGGCCACCGGCCTCATGGCCCCAGGACCCTTTCCCAAGCAGCCTGGGCTCCTAAGGGTCCCAGGGCAGCCAGTAAGGAAAGAAGCACTGGCTAAACTGAGAAGGGATCTGAGCAGGAGTCTGCAAGCAGGTGGGTCATGTTCTGCTGTGGTGCCTTTCCCAGCCTGGCAGGGCCCGGAGGGGCACAGATCTCCTGCTTGTCTGCCAAGTTCCCACCTTTGGTCTCTCAGACTTGCTGCCTTCATGCATGCTCACAGGTGGCTTCCCTGGGTGACAGAACCTTCTGTCCCATCAGCCAAGTTCACTCACAACACACCAAAACCACAGTGCTTTGATTGTCTGGGTCAGGCAGTGTGTTAGGATGCTTTGTGACTCCCAAACCTGCCTGCGACAACACTCAGCCCCCGCCAGCTGCCCACCGCCCCCACCCACCCCGCGGAACCTCTGGGCTCTGCCCAACCCTCCCTGGAGTAGTGGAGGGGGGCCGCCGGAGGAGTACCACAGTGTGGGCTCCCGTCCCAGGTGCCTGCACTGCCCTCTCAGTCAGCCCATACGGCCTGAGCCCCTCTAGGGCTCATGGCTGAGCAGTGCAGACACGCCCTTGCCCTCCTGGTGCTTCAGGCTGCAGGCCCTATTCACACAAATGGATTTGTACTGAACCTGCCATGGGTGCTACAGACACAATATCACATCACAGGCAGGCTTAATCTGGGGAAGGGACCTCTTCCCTGAGATGAGAGGACACAAGAGGTGAGCCCCCTGGATATCTTCACCCCTTATGCCAGGTGGAAAAGAAAGGGGGGCGCAAAGCATTTCAGGTGGAGGGACCAGCACATGTCAGGATGTGCAAAAGACAGAGCAGGTGGGGAGGCCTGAACAGGGAGGAGAGGGCAGTGAGCACTGACAGAGGAAACAGGATAATGCTTGGTATGCCTGCAGTGTGTGTGCCAGACAGAGAAACTGAGGCAGAGGGTGTTGCAGGGAGCACTAGCCAGAAGTCCAAAACCCCTGTCCTGTGCCTTGTGTGGGTTATGCCCGGGAAGCCTTCCCCCTCTGTCTACCTTTCCCAGGCCCATCCCACACCCACCTTCCCAAGGATCCCCTGGGATTGCTCAGGCCACTCAGAGTTCCTGATGGCAGGCCACCTTTTGAGTTTATTGAGCTCCTGTCCTGCATTATTTTGTTATCCTGTGTAAGGAGCATTTGGAAACTGTGTCTTCAGCACCAGGCACAGAACCAAGGTTAGGCAGAAAGTAAATGAAGGTCAAACTAAGTTGAACTCCTCATCCCCTCAAAATCCAGGAGGGATTTTGGTAGAGCAGCAGCTGCATAGGAGATATGGCATTCTGTGTGTGGAAGTTTGCATGGAGTGTGGGCAGCAAAAGTTTGCTGAATGAATGAATGATGGCATGAATGAAAGAATGTGTGAGTGGGATTAGAGGTGCTGTAGAATGATTTCAAGGCAAGCAGCTCTCCCTTCAACAGGGCAGGTGTGGCAGGACATCAGGTGTGGGTGTCAGTTTCTGTCCTGAGTTCACGTCTTGACTGCCCAGGCAGTTTCTAGAGGCCCTGGAGGCCACAGTGTGCAAGGGCTGGAGGTGAGGCTGGAGCAGGCATGAGGGATAATGACGTCCCCTGGCCTGCAGGATAGAGAACCTGTTCATCAACTGCTTCATGCACATGTTCCAGTCTTCTTGGAATGACTTTGCCGATTTCGAGAAAATCTTCGTCAAGATCAGCAACACTATTTCCGGTGAGCATGCCTTTGGGGTCTCCATGGTCCTGGGGAGTCTTGCCAGGGAACTGGGCAGGGCTGCCCACCCCACCCAAGCATGGGAGCTGGACTGTCAGGCTGAGCTGCCCAGTTCTCCCCATATCTCACGCTGGCACTGCCCCATGCACTCTGCTCACTGGTGACCACCCTCATGCCCAGAGGTTTCTCCTCCTTGGACATTCTAGGGGGAGCACCTTCAACCTCATTGTATCATCAAAAGTCTCAAAAATACCAGAAATTATCAAAAATATCAAAAATATCAGAAATATAGATTAGTAATGTAAGGTGTTTCTGAACAAAGGCCAAACTTAGCTTGGTTTTTAGGCATTACATAAAAGCTACATTGGGTTCCTTTGGATGAGGATGCATTTGGTAGAGCAATAACGTCATAATTGCTAGGGGGTTGTAGGAAGGACAAAGCGACAGATACATAAGGAAACAGGATGAGGGGCTGAAGAATGGGTACTGAGATAAACCTCAGGGGAATATATTCATAAATGATAAACCTGATAAGGAGTTAACATCCGAAATATATAAAGAACTTATATGACTCAACACCAAAAAAACAAATAACCCGACTAAAAAATGGTCAGAAGACCAGAATAGACAGTTCTCCAAAGAAGACACACAGATGGCCAACAGGCACATGAAAAGATGCTCCACATCCTAATCATCAGGGAAATGCAAATCGAAACCACAGTGAGATTTCACCTCACACCAGTTAGGATGGCAACATCCAAAGGCAAGAAGTAACAAGTGTTGGTGAGGATGTGGAGAAAAGGGGAGCCCTCCTACACTGTGGAAAGCAGAATGGAGCTTCCTCAAAAAACCAAAAATAGAAATATCATATGACCCAGTAATTCCACTTCTAGGAATTTACCTGAAAAAAACAAAATCTCTGATCCAAAAAAGATATAAGCACCCTTGTGTTTATTGCTGCATTATTTATGCAAGATATGGAAGCAACCAAAATGTCCATCGATAGATAAATGGATAAAGATGTGGTACATATATTACACAGTAGAATATTATTCATCCATAAAAAGGATCCTGCCATTTTTGACAACTTGGATGGACCTAGAGGGTATTATGCTAAGTGAAATAAGCCAAGGAAAGAAAACCAAATACCATATAATCTATCTTATATGTGGAATTTAAAAACAAAAGAATATGAACAAAACAACAGTAGACTGGCCACGGAGATGGTGGAATGCAGCCTGGAGCGGCAGCTCACCTTACAGCAGGAGGTTGAGGTAGGACCCAGTTGGCTGGGGATGGTGACAAGGCCAACTCAGACAGCCACATCTAGTTGGTCAGAAACCACTTCCTGCTGACTAGTGCTCACTGGCCACTAGGCCGCTATCTCCAAGCTCATCTGTCTGGCTGTTTGCACAATTGGCTGCCCTCAGTGGTTATTTAAATATAAGAAACTAAGAAGTGACTGGTGGTTACCATGGGGGAGGGGTTAGGGTGGGCAGTAAAATAGGTGAAGGGGATGAAGAGGCACAAAATCTCAGTCATAATATAAATTATTCACGGGGATGAAGTATAGCACAGAGAATATAGTTAACAGTTCTGTAACATCTTCCTATGTTGACAGACAATAACTAAACTGTTGGAGTGATGATTTAATAATGTAAATAACTATCAAATCACTATGCTGCATACTTGAAATCAATTTAATATTGTCTATCAACTATGCTTCAATAAAAAAATTTCAAAATGTATGACTAAAAAATAAATGAAAAAATTAGAAAGCAAACAGAAGAGAAAAGAGAAGTAGAAGGAGAGCTTAAAGATTAAAGCAAAAATTGGGGAAATGCAATCATCACTGGATACTTGGTGATATTAAGTGATTATTTAAATATTGATGAAATTCAGGGGAAAAAAGCAGCAACTCTGGGGGAAAAACTGTCTTTGTAAATTGCTCCCCAAGATGCCCTTTTCCTCCCTGCCTTCTTCCATGGGGGGCTGGTGGGGGGAGGTTTCCATCTTGGGCAGAAGAACCTGAGTTGTTTATTTCTGTAGATACAGGGTTGTATGGGAGACCTAGAACTTACTCATCTTGCTTAACTGAAACTCTATGCTGACTGATTAGTAACTCCCCATTCACCCAGGCCCAGCCCCACCACTCCTGTCTTTGATTTTATGATTGTACGTTAGACACCTCCTATATACAGTATTTGCCTTTCTGTGACTGGCTTATTTCATAACTGTCCATGCTGTCACGTATTGCAAAATGTCCTTTATTTAAGGCTGACTAGCAGTTCATTGAATGTATATGCCACATTTTCTTTATCCATTCTTCTGTGGATGGCCATGCAGGTTGTTTCCACATCTTAGCTATCGTGAATTGTGCTGCAATGATGTGAGTATGCAGGTAACTCTTTGAGACCTGATTTCAGTTCTTTTTGGATAAACACGCATTAGTGGGATAGCTGAATCATATGGCAGTTCTATTTTTAATTTTTTGAGGAAACTCCTTACTGTTTTCCATAGTGGCTGCACAATTTGCATTCCACCAACAGGGCACCAAGATTCCAGTTTCTCCACGTCCTCACAAAACTTGTCTCTTGTTTTTGTTTTTTTAAACAATAGCCATCCTGACAGGTGTGATGTGATAACTCATGTGGTTTGGGCTTGCATTTTCCTTTTGATTTGCAGCCATGAGCATTTTTTCATACACTTGTTGGCCATTTGTAGGTCTTCTTGGGTGAAATATCTGTTCAAGTTCTTTTCCTGTTTCTGAATTGGGTTATTAGGGTTTTATTTGCTATTGAGTTAGAGGAGTTCTGTACATATTGTGGAGATTAACCCCTTATCAGATATATGGTTTGCAAATACCTTCTCTTATTCTGTAAGTTGTCTTTGCACTCTGTTGATTGTTTCCTTTGCTGTGCAGAAGGTTTTTAACTTAATGCACTCTCATCTATTTTTTATTTTGTTCTTGCTTGCTTAGCTTGCCTTGGGGTCCCAGCAAGAGAGGAATGGTCACTACCATCTGTGGACGTCTTTTGTTCTAAGCCTTGAGTTAGAACCTTCTGAACCACAAAGGGAGGACTGGGTGGTGCCATGACCTGACCCAGTGGTCAAGAAGCTGGGTGTGGTGGGTGGAGCCCATGGTCATCCACCTGCCTGGGAGAGGGGACCCAGCAGGGACTCTGACTCTCAGCCAGGGTTAGAGGGCTGCAGCCTGGCTGGCCTTACTCAGAGCTCAGGCTGGGCTTGACTCTCTCCCACTTAGAGCGGGTCATGAGTCACTGGCAAGAAGACCTCATGTTCGGCTACCAGTTCCTGAATGGCTGCAACCCTGTGTTGATCCAGCGCTGCACGCAGCTGCCAGAAAAGCTCCCAGTGACCACGGAGATGGTGGAATGCAGCCTGGAGCGGCAGCTCACCTTACAGCAGGAGGTTGAGGTAGGACCCAGTTGGCAAGGGATGGTGACAAGGCCAACTCAGACAACCACATCTAGTTGGTCAGAAACCACTTCCTGCTGACCAGTGCTCACTGGCTGCTAGGCTATCTCCAAGCTCTTCTGTCTGGATGTTTGCACAATGGCTACCCTTGGTGAAGTGGTCTCTTCCTTTCCTTGGACACTTATGAAAACTGTCTTGTCCTATTTAGGAGGAGGAATTGAGGGTGCTATTCCTCCAGGATGCTTGGGTGTGGGAACATAATATCAATATTTTCAGTGTCAGTCTCAGTAATTGAAAGAGCTCCTGCTGACCAGGGACCTGCTGTGGGCCAGGCACGGTGAGAGATGCTTTCCATGCACAGCCACCACCTGACACCTACCTTGCAAAGGCGAGGAAACTGGAGAAATAAGCAAGCCTTGCATCAGAAAGAAAACAGGGAGAAAACTGCTGGAAAATTTTTACTAACTGGAAATGGTGGTGTCATCTGCTTCCACCCTCAGCCCTTCTCTTCCCAGCCCTTCTTTCCACTCTCATCTGCAGGGTCAGCCCCAGTTCCAAGACTAACCAAGTCTTGGGACACAAAGGGTTCCAACTGCCTCCACTGTGGATCTGGTGGGACTCAGTGTCAGACACATTTAATGCCAGGAACTTAAGGCCCTAGGACTGGCCCTTGGTCTCCCGTCAGTTGCCTCTTCCTATTAGAGCCATGACGACTGCCTCCTGCCACCTCCCCCAGGGGTGCAGGCAGCCTTCCTCAGTTTCCGGTCACCCCACCTTGCTTGCTCAGTTCACCCTCGGAGCCCAGCTAGAGAGGGATGGTCAGTGCCGTCTGTGGACAGACCTCCTAGACCCCACACCCTACCCCCTGGCTCTGGAGGACCACCTACCCAGCTGAAGTCCTTGGGCAAGCCTCCTTCCCCAGGGCAGGCAGTTCTAGCCCCCTCCTCCTGGACATGCCAAGGCTCCAGGACACTACTTGGTCACATGGACTGCTGACAGTGACACTTCCCACCTGTGCAGCATACATGCATACACACACACGTGCACACACACATGCACACACAGCAGTGCTCATCTGTAGATTTACTTGCTGGGTGTGTTAACATTGATTCAGTGGCTATATGGGTCAGACGTCAAATGAGAGAATCACGGGACCTTAAAAGCCAGAGAATCCCAGAATTGGAAGAGACTAGGCAGCCATCTGTGCACCCAGCCATTCAAGCAGGGCACAGCCTCCACCCAGGAGTCCTTTCCATGTCTAGTGCTGAGGGGAATAGACACCATTGTCACAATGGTCATCTTTCCTTTAAGCAATGGTCTTGACATTTAGCTGTGCTTCTGGTGGTGAAGCAATAATCTAATAGGCATCACTGGCTGGAGTATTACACACACCACCCTGTGTGTGCCCCCAGCACAATTCTTAATTATCTGAGCCAATCACTATGGCCAGGAGACTGGAGTAAACTGAGCAAAAGGAGAGCGCAGGAGCCCTTGACAGGCAAGAACACTGTCTACTGCAGGATCCTAGAGTGTCAGGCCTGAGAGATAGTGCCGGCCCCCTCCCTGTCCAGAGGATGCAGCCAAGGCCCAGAGAGAGGGGTTGGCTTGGGATAACAGAGAAATGCTCAGACGCAGGTCAGATCCCGGGCGTCTTGGTTCCCAGGCCTGGGCTCCCAGGGCCTTCCCTTAGCCTGCCATGCATAACCTTAACTAACCTAGGCCCTTCCAAGGTTTGATTGGCAGCCATTCCTTCTGTGCAGAAGTCACTGATGGTCATATCCACTCAGAAAGTCCAGTTGTCCAACTCATCACGGAAGCCCAGCCAGTCCCATGACCCAACAGCCCAAGTGTCTCCACCTTCTTGACAAGGTGTCCTGAGGGTCCCTGTCACGTGCTCTCCTGGGACCAGCCTCTGTCCCGGCAAGCAGCAGGCACAGTCTTGTCCAATACCTCCCCACCCTCCCTCCGCCCCTTCCCTCTTCCGCACCCTGCACCTCTCGGGCAGACTACTCAGGCTCATCACTGCTGTCAGGCAACTGTCAGGGCCCTCCATGTCCAAAAAGGAGGACCACGGCCAGGCCCCAGCTCCTCCCCTTCCAGAGTTTGCAAAGCGCACCCTCGGTGGCCCAGCGCGCCCTCTCCTGCAGAGCTGCGGACATGCATCTGACCTGAGTACCTGCGGACCTGGCTCTGCCACATGGCAGACCTGACCCCCTCCCCTCCCCTCCATTACTTGCTTAAAACAAGAAAGGCTTTAAAGAGGTGCCGCCAGCCCTCTACCCACATTCTTGAAGTGTGGCCTGAGCAGGCCCCAACTCAGGGAAAGGAACCCTCCCGGTACTTAGTTCGGGCTCCCTCTAGAGGACTCAAGTGTATTCTGGAAAGGGCGGCTTTCTACCTTCCCCAAACCCCAGGTACATTCGTTTTGTTTTGAAGTATAATTACTACAGAAAGGGCAGGAATTAGGACGGTCAGCAAGATCAACGAATTTTCACCAGGTCACCCCACTGTGCCAGAGCCTCAGACCAGGACACAGAACACACCACCCCTGCAGATCCCCTGCCCCCGAAGAGGCCCTCCTGGAGAGTGCTCCCCTAAAGACCCTCTTGTGACCATGAAGACCCACCCCCTTTCTGTCTCTCCTCCCAAGGGGGACCCTTGTGCGGACCCTCAAGTTTTGTCCAGTTTTGAACTTTGTCTACATGGAGACCCGCAGCCTCACTACTTGATGTTTGCATTCTCTCACCTATTGCATCTAAATTCTGCATTCTTCTTACTAAAGAACTCTGGGTGGTCTTTCAACATCTTCATGGTAGTTGAGCAGATTTCGGGTACAACAAATAAGGAATTGGCCATTGCCGTTCCTTCATTTCACTGAAAACCTACCACAACCTATGAAAACTCTTGATAGGAATCAGCCTTTGAGTCAAAGGACAAAAGACCTATAAATTCTGAACTCCACTGAGTTAGAAAGGGGCCTCCAAAGTCAACTATCACTCCCCTTGGCCTGATTCTTGGGTGCATCTCTGGCTGAAAAGGATTTGGACTTATTTCCTCTTGCCTCCTGCAGCAAGGGAACATTTTCATCGTGGACTATGAGCTGCTGGATGGCATTGATGCCAACAAAACAGATCCCAACACTCTGCAGTTCTTGGCCGCACCCATCTGCTTGCTGTACAAGAATCTGGCCAACAAGATCGTCCCCATTGCCATCCAGGTAGGCTGCCCACCTTGCTCCTTTCCTGGGCAGCCCCTCCCTCAGCAGCCAGGGCTCAGGGGGGAATGCCCTGGGTGTCTCTACCCAAACCTTGAGGAGGAGGCAGCTGTGCCTCTTATCTCCTAAGGAGGGTGCTGAAAGCCAAAGTCTCTGCCAGGTGGACAGGAAAACAAGAACTGAGGGCTCCCTGCCAGCCATGGGGAAGGCTGTCCATGAGGGGCAGAAAGGGCTGCACTCTGCAAAGTACACCTGAGAAATTCCTGGTAGGGTGAGGCACTCTGTGGAGGACCTGCCCTGAGATAACATGCTTGCCCCCTAGCCCAGCATCCTGACCAGGGACCCAAATTAAAACAGGGGCCAACAGGGGCCAACAGTGGCCAGGCCAGTGAAGCTATGAGATGAGCCACGGGCCAAGGCCACTGGGGGACCGTGGAGGCTGGGGTCCAGAACTGTGCCAGCCCTGGGATGCTGTCTTTCTGTGCCCACAAGCTCTTGTGTCCGCTAAGGTTGATGGAGGAGGAGAAAGGGAGCAGTTAAGGGAGAGGCAGGCAAGGGCAGAGCTTCATCTCTCTCCATTCCTGGCTGCCCTTTGCTTCCTCAGAACACCAGGCAGCAATGGGTATGCAGACAGCAAGAACCCACACCCAGGAGAGCCCCAGGTGTAGGCCTGTGAAGGGCTGAGGGGCTGCACAGTGGCCCTCACTGGGGACAGGGAGATAAGCATTCAGCAAACATGACTTGGAGGCAGCTGTGAACCGGGCACTGGATGCTGTGGGTGTAGGAGCTGGTTTTGCCTGGTGATAACCATATGCCAAGACTATCCTGCAGGTTAGCCTGCATAGTTCACAATCCCTTCCTCTGATTCTGAAATCCAAAAACTTCAAAAACTGCTAGGTTTTTCAAAAATGTGTGGCAAATTTACTCTGAACCCGCCGAAGAAGCTATTAAGAGGCTTTGTCCATTCAGTGTAATGTGCATTTATATCATTGAAGAAATATTCATGTTTGACTGTAAAATATCACGTTACCCCTGATCCACAACAGGGGAGAAGGGTGCCACATAACAAAATAGCACCACTAATGTCCTCAAAGTTCTGGATTCTGAAACATTTGGCCACCAGGGTTTCATACCAGGACCGGCCTTTATTCATGTCACCATCACTACAGGCCTCGAGGTAGGTGGGCAGTACTGCTATTGAACATTTTAAGCAGATAAGGAAACTGAGGCACAGGTGTGCACCGTCAGCAGCAGAGCTGGGATTCAGGCAGGGCCATCTGGTCCCAGAGTCTGTGCTCCTCCCAGCCCCCCAGTCTCTGGGGCGTGTTTCCCTGAGAGGAGTTCCCAGCCTGTTATCAGAGTGCAGCCCTATACTTAAGAAACTGAAGCAAAAGCTAAAGGGACTGGTGATAAAAGAGAAGCACACAGAGCCAGGAGACGTGAGGAGAGGGGCCATTTGCCACTGGCAGGTGCCTCTGAAGCAGCCTAACCTCCAGAGGCCTTTTAGTGTGGCCTGGAGTTGGAGGCTCATGTCCCAGCTCTGCCTCTTGCAGCAGGCCGAGGGATTTGGGCAGGTCACAGAGGAGCCCTGAACCTCTTCCCTCTCCTGGAAACGCAGCCTTTGCAAATAATAAAGAACCATGCAAATGGCAGCCAGAGGATGGGAAGTCCAAAATCTCATTTTTTGAAAAGGCCAAGAAAATAAATAACCTTGTGAGGCTGATGAAAGAAAACAATAGCAAAAATATACAAGATTAGGAATAAAGACACAATTCAGACTTGTGGTGGGAGGGGCAAAATAGGAAAAGGGGATAAAAGGTATGAAATTCTACTTACAAATAAATAAGTCACAGGGATGGAAGTATAGTGAAGGGAATATAGCTGATAATATTGGAATAAATTTGTATGGTGACAGATGGTAACCACCCTTATCGTGGTGAGCATTTTGTAATGGAGATAATTGTTGGATCACTCTGTTGTACCCCTGAAACCAATATCACACTGTATGTCAACTCTACTTCAGTTTTTAAAAAAGAGTAATAACATGGCAACAAATTTGACAAGCCAGAGTAAATGGGTAAAAAATCAGTGAGATATACATTATTAGAAGAAATTGTAGAAAATAGACCGATTTCCATATAAGCAATTGGAAAGCTGGCTAAATAGCTAGACTGGTGAGAGGCCCAAATGATGAGCAACTGGGCTTTTGCCAACCTTCAGACAGCAGACATTTCCAGAGCTCCTTAGTCTGTGTCAGCCCCTGAACTTATTCTGCGAAGCTGGCATAACCTTAGTGCTGAGACCCAATTCAGGCAGCCTCCAAAGAGAAAGCTGAAGACTGGTCTAAGTTACAAATACAGATCTTGAAAGAAATTTTAAACTGATATTAGCAAAGTGAATGCAGCAGTGACTAGAACTAAGTAGGGTTTATTCCAGGTGTTTCAATATCAGGAAAAGGTACCAGCATAATTCATTACATTAATAAGGAAAAATCTGATTGTATCAATTGTCACTAAAGGAAAATTTGATGACATTTAATAACCACAATGAATAAACATTAACATAGTAATACAAGGACTCTCTTCTTCCAGATGATGAAGACAGGATATATTTAAAAATGGCACCCCTAAAACCATTCTGTTAAAATCATAAATAAGAATGCTGATATCACCATAGTTATTCCACATTGTCCTGGAGGTCTGAGCACATGGGACAGAGAGGAAAATAAAATAACCACTAAATGAAAAAACAGAGAAGACTTTTTGGTAATGATATGATGATGGACCTAGAAAACCTGAGACTAATTTTTCAAAAAGCTACAGAATTAATAAGTTAGCAAGGTGTCTAAATAAATATACCACTGAAAAGCACCAATAGCTTTTCTCCATATAATAAATCTAATACTATGTAGATGAAAACTATAAAATCACTTGAAAGGTTATAAAATGAAATCTTAACAAGTGCTTTCATATTGAGTAAGAAAACTTTATATCATTAAAATGTCAGTTCTATCACATTTTATCATTTATGACCTTTGTTTTTATTTTATTCTATTTTATTTTTAAATTTTTATTTTTTCATCTGCACTTAATGTACTTCCAAATAAAATTTTCAATAAGCTTTTCTCTCTTCTTGAGGAGTGAGGGAGGAATAGGAACCTGAGAAAACCAAATGAACGAATTTAAGGATTCAGATGGAAAAAGAAATGTTGAAGGATAGCCAAAAATGTTTTGAAAAGAAAAAACAGGCTGAACTTAACTTGATGAATATTAAGGAATACCATAAGGCCCCCATCCAAGGTGAATGCCTTGCATGAGAATAGACAGATTGGGGAACAGAATATAGATAAAGAGGCTAGAAATTGACCTTGATATGTAAGAATTTAATGTATGACAAGGGGGTGTTTTCAACTCAGTGAAAGGGGTGGAATTTCAGTGGTGCTATCACAACTGCTTGTCTATAAGGAAACAATTTAACTGGACCCAAATGTCATACTGTTACAAAAATAAATTTCAGATGAAGCCAGGATTAAAATGTAAAAAAGTAAAAGAAACTTTAGGAGACCAGTGCATAAAATGGGTGCTAATGCTAAGGATACTTTTAAAAGTAAACAGGAAACCAAGAAGTGTAAGGGAAAAGACAGGTGTATTTGATTATGTAATGTTTTAAAAATGAATGTGAAATTCACCAAAAACAAAACAAAAAGCAATTAATAGATTCCTGAAAATAACTGCTACAAAATGACAGATAAAGGATGACTAACTATAATATACAAATAGCTCCTTCAAATTGATAAGGGAAAGAAAATATTCCAGTAGAAAAATGGGCGGAGAATATGAACAGGCAACTGTTTGAAGAGGAAAGGTAACCATCCACATATGAAAAATTCTTGACCTCACCAGTAGAAAGGAAATGCAAATTAAAGTCACTATGGGATGCCACTTCTGACCCATCAGGTTGAACCAATAAAAAAAGTGGTGACACCCAACTTCTAGCAAGGATGGGGCTCCCATGCACTGGCCACGAGTTGTTGGAGCTCCGGAATGTTCACACTACAACTGGTGGGGTCTGGGTGGTGGGCAATAATCCTGAGCCTGCACCTGAGCAGGTCCAGCACCAACTTTTGTGTGAGCTGTGCCTCCGTGAGGTTCTGGATTGCAGTGTGTGGTCAGAGGGCCCCGGCAGCAGAGCAGCCGTAGCCAAAGCAGTAGGAAGGACACTCAGCTCAGGGACCTGTTTGCCATTTCAGTGTTCTGACAACTTGTACCACTGAGCAGGTGCATTCCAGCTGAACGAGGGAGCCACAGGACATGTCTGTCAAACAGAACAGCCATTCCCTGCCACCCAAGCTCTCCTCTAGTGCCCAGTCTGTAGAAATGAACGCACTAAGGCGTAAGGATGCCCATGCCTGGATAATGTCCATGTTGTTCATGGTGGGGAAAATAAACTTGAAAACACTCTGAAGGCATTAGAGGATCAACTGAATGAAACCTTTTTTGTCCAGACAATGAAATGTTACATCACCTTAAAAACGAATGAATTGTATCTATCCCAGCTGACCTGGAGGGGTTTCCACAAGGAGTTAAACAAAGCAAGACACAGGGTAGAGATGATATCTCAACTAAGTGCAAGGAAGCAGCCACTGTAGACATGACAGATACTTGTGTGGGCATGGAGAGGTGCAGGAGGACAAAGGACCACCCAGTTGGAACTCTGGGGTGGGCCAGCTGGAGCACCAGGTGAGCCACAGAAAAGAGAGACAGACAGTCATTATAATTGTGTTCAACTTATGGAAAGTTGAACAGATAAATATGCACATATACAAAGAAGCTGGATTATGAGATGGTGGTTTTTTTTCTTATGCTCTTCTGTAATGACTGGATTTTTTTCTTTTACAATAAGTTCATATAATTTTATAATAATTAACAAAAGTCTACTTCCATAACCTCTCCCCCCCAAAAAAAAGAAATTAAGAAACAAAAACGTGAAGCCATTTAGGGAGCATTCTGGAGCCCCAGGGTGTCACTAAGAGCCTGGACAGGAGTGGGGGATAGGACGGGTCAGCTGCTCCCACAGTCTCAGTGAGTCTCCCCCTTGTCACTCTGCTGTGGAGCCACACTGGGCTCAGCAGAGCATAAGGCGCTGTGCAGCCCTCCCCAGCCCAGCCCTCATCCGCAGTTCCTGCTGCCCAAATGCTGCTCCTCACCCTCCAGGACTCAGTCTGGATAATTCCTTCTCATCCTGAATGTCCACACTCCAAGACTCCATGTCCTCCTCTGAATGATGGGGTCATGACAGTGTCTACCTTGCAGGCTCACATGCCAATCACACTGTCATGTCTTGAAGTTGTGCCAGGCACAATGAATTCAAGTGGCTGTTGTCATAGCAAAGCTGGGGACCAGGGAATTGGTGGATGGGGACATCCAAATGTAGGGATGTCTGCAGAGGTATCAACAGCCAGACCATGGACTTTAGGGGCTTTATTTTCTGGCATTAAGAAGTGACTGGGTGTCTTTAAACAGGTATTGATTGACATGACATGATCTGCATTTTAGAAAAAAAAGCCACCTTGGCCCCAGTGTGGGGTTGAAGCTGGAAAGGGGAAGACAAGCCCTGTCTCTACCACAGGAGACTCATGGCCATGGGCTTGGGCTCACGTGACTGTGACCTGGGATGGTACATCTTGAAGGTCCTTGAGCCCTGAGAACTGGAGTTACTAATTGAGGGCAAGAAGGGAAGTCAGGAGCACAGAGGCAGAGCCTGGGGACAGCAGCATCTCAGGGAAGAGCAGGGGAACGGAAAGTGAGAGATGGAAAAACAGCAGGGAGAAAAGTGGGCAGACACTTGGAGGGCAAGAGAGATGGGCAGAGGCGGAGGGGGGGACCAGGGCACCTCACTCCTTGCTGAGATTTTCAGCTGTCCTACTCACTTCCAATGGTAACTGTCCCCTTATCACAGATGGTGAACTGGGGCTCAGAAAGATCACTAAGTTGTCCAGAGTCAGGGAGTAAGTGAGGAGCTGGGACTAGGAATATGGACCCTGGGCCCTCTGCCCTCCTCTCATGATTCAAAGGTTATTGCTGAAGAAACTTGGATTCCTCCAGAAATTTCCTGAGACAAGGCTCTCTTAGAGTTATAGTCCGGAGCAAAATACTGCAATATATTTTGTTTTCTTTCTCCAATGTATCAGCTCAACCAAGTCCCAGGAGATGAGAACCCCATTTTTCTCCCTTCGGATGCAAAATATGACTGGCTCCTGGCCAAAATCTGGGTGCGCTCCAGTGACTTCCACATCCACCAGACCATCACCCACCTTCTGCGCACACATCTGGTGTCTGAAGTTTTTGGCATTGCCATGTACCGCCAGCTGCCTGCCGTGCACCCCATTTTCAAGGTACATCAAGCTATTGCCTCACCTGGTGTGGGAGGGCACCTGGATATGGGGTGACAGGAGGGAGGGAGGCAGGGCACTGACCCCCACAGGCCTGTGGCTGGGAGTGGCCAGCAGAGAGGGACACCTGGAGAGATGCACAGGGGCAGGAATGCCCCAGGAAACAGAGCTCCGAGTCTCTGGTTCCTGAGGACACAGCACCGGGTCTGACAGGGGCCCTGGCTGGCCTGGGAGCAGAGTTTGAAGAGGCAAGTAACCTCCGTGTGACTCTTACCTGATCCCAGACAGCAGCCTCCACTGTCTCTCCCTTCTGTCTCCCCAAATCCTACTGGCACTGTCAGCTGGGGTGAGTGCAGGCTAAAAATAAACTCTATATGCCTCAGTTTCCCCCTCTGTAAAACAGATCAAAATAGCACACCTGCCTCGCTCGTAGTATTACCATCAGGATTAAAGTAGTTAACAAATTCAGAAAGCTTAAAGCAGTGCCTGGCACACAGTTAAACTCCACCCAACTGTTGACTATTATCATTCCTATCATGACCATTATCACTAAGTGTCAAAGCTACATCCCCAGCCTCCTACGGCTGCTCAGCAGTGAAGAGCAGCCTGTGGGCCTCGGCCTTCTCTGAGAGACTTAGCATCACCCCTCCCCAGGACTGAGGAGGGCGTGCTGAGGGCCCTGGGGGCCCCTGAGAAGCCACAGACCAGCCTTCTCTGAGGTCTTCCTCGCTCCCCCACCAGCTCCTGGTAGCACACGTGCGGTTCACCATCGCCATCAACACCAAGGCCCGCGAGCAGCTCATCTGCGAGTATGGCCTCTTTGACAAGGTGGGTGCTTCCCACCCCTCCACACAGGGAAAAGCCTAACCCACTTTTCAGAACCTCCCCCCACCTGAGATACAGATTTCCTCTCAGGAGACCCACCATAGGCAGCATGCCGGCGGGGGCCTGGGAAGGTGGGAAGCTGCAGCCCTGAGTACAGCTGGGTCTCTGGCCATCCATCCCCCAACCCCACCAGCCACGGGACTACTGTCCCCTGCTGCTCACCACCAACCGTGCTCTCTCTCTCCCCCACTTCACCTCCCCCGCAATCCTCTGGCCTGCGGGTGTAGATCCTGCCTCCTGGCACATCTCCTTCCCTCTTCGGGGCCAGAGAGCTGTGTCTCCGCTCCCGCTCTGCTGCCTGTCCCTCCGAGCACAGCATCCCACCCCCTGCACTTCCAGGCCCTCAGGGCCCTCCTCCCCACCCTCACACCCTCCCAGGCAGCACCCGCTGCAGCCTTACCAAGCCTGGACCTTCACGGTAACCCTCAACCCTGACCTGCCTCCTTTCCCACCTCCCACTGGTGAGCCAGCCAGATGTGCACTAAGGCTTAGCCACAGCTTGGGTTGCAAATGACAAAACCCAACTCAAACTGGCTGAAGCTGGAAAGGAAATGTATTGTCCCATATACCTGGACACAGCTAGGCTGAGCAAGACGCAGACCAAAATGGCCCTGGAGACTCAAGTAATGTACCCAGGACACAGACACACTGGCTGGCATTCTTCCCTCTTTAAACTGTGTCAGCTTCATTTGCCCAGACAGGGTCATCCACAGGGCGGGGGGATGGGACCTCGGACATGGAGCTCCAGGCTCGTGTCCCCACACATGCAGTGACCGTCGGCTCCCGTCCAGAAACAAAGTACTCTGATTGGTCTTGTTTGGGTCAGATGACCCCAGGAACCAGTGTCGGCACCCTGGCACCCAGGTCCTCCCTTGAAGACCACCACATGTGTGCGTGTGTGTGTATGTGTGTGTGTGCTTGACATACTTGTGAGCATGTGTGCCTGCCCCTCACAGCTGGATGAGGATCAGAACCTCTCCTTGTGCATCTCCCCAAGCACACAACAGGCCCTCAACAGAGCTGTGTGGGTTCTGGGTGCTGTGGCCGCCCCCTTTCTTTAGCCCAAAGATCACATTGCTGAGAGCAGTGCTCAGACTCTGGGCAGCCTGTGCTCAGCACCAGCGCAGGCCTGAGGGCCACCCCAGCCCAGGCCCCACAATCTGCCAGCTGTCCCCGCTGCCCTCCTGGGAACAGGAGCCTGACCCTCCTGCCTGCTGCTGACCCAGGCCCCACACACGCCCCTCCACTTCAGCGCATTGCGTTAGATGGGGCTGAAGCGCTTCCCTGTCACCTCCTCCCCGGGCTGCCCTTGGCATTGTTTCTGTTAAACACCCCTCCTGCCCCACCTCCCTGGCCACCCCCCTTCCCCTTCCAGTTTCTCACGCTGCACTCCAGGGCTGGGAGGCTGGAGAGGGGGAGCCAGCTGCTGCTCACAGGGCATTCCCCCCACTCCAGGCCAACGCCACAGGGGGCGGTGGGCACGTGCAGATGGTGCAGAGGGCCATGCAGGACCTGACCTACAGCTCCCTGTGCTTCCCTGAGGCCATCAAGGCCCGGGGTATGGACAGCGCAGAGGACATCCCTTACTACTTCTACCGGGACGACGGGCTCCTGGTGTGGGAGGCCATCAAGACGTGAGTGCACTCTGGGGCTGCAGGACTGCTCTGTCCCTGATGGCCGCGAAGGGCTGGGCCAGGTGCCCGGACAGCTGACTCGTAGGCCAGGGTCCTGGCCCCATTGTCAGGACAATGATGGAGGGAATGGGGGTATGCAGGGCTGGGGGAAGGGGGTGTTGGCCGGAGTCTGGACATTAAGGAGTGACAGGGTCACCAACGTGGCCCAGCCCTGGGGTGCAGGAGCACCAGCTGTGCAGATCCTGGCTGGGTCACCCACTCCTAGACGGGCCCCCCCAAACCAGGTTCACGGCTGAGGTGGTGGGCATCTATTACAAGAGTGACCAGGTGGTGGCGGAGGACCAGGAGCTGCAGGACTTTGTGAATGACGTTTACGTGTATGGCATGCGGGGCAAGAAGGCCTCAGGTAGGGGGTGCCCAGCTCTCCTCTGGGCCTCTCTTCTGCTCTTCCCTGCACCTAGGGCTTGTCTTAGGCAACGCTGCTCCCTGGCATCCCCCTTAGCCCCTGGTGCTGGGGCCAGAGTCCCCACGGGACCCCTGACCACCAGTGTGCCTCACAGGGACATCTCAGAGGCTTTCTGTGGCCCCTGAGAGCCCACGTGAGAAAGAGCAGGAACAAAGGCCAAGGAGCTCTTCCTTCCCAGCGTGTCTCGCCCATGCCTGGCCCCCCCACACATGGGTGTGGGAACCAGGGACAGGGTGGGGTTGGGGGGTGCCTGCGAGTCATCCACCCATCCAGGGAACAGGCCTCAGCCACTGAATGGCTCTGCCTCAGGCTTCCCCAAGTCCATCAAGACCAGGGAGAAGCTGTCGGAGTACCTGACCGTGGTCATCTTCACAGCCTCAGCCCAGCATGCAGCGGTGAACTTCGGCCAGGTGGGCAAGGGCAGGTGGGCTCTCTGGGCGGGAAACCACCAGACCACTCCTGATGTGGGGGTGGGGCCACCCCTCTTCCTAGTTTTGCAGGGAAGACTTCAGGCAGTCTCAGTGGCAGGCTGCCTGGCCCTGCTGGAGCGGGAGAAGGCACGGGAGGCGACTGGCCTCCGCCCTCCCTGTCGGGCATGTGGGGGGCTGCTGGCTGAGGAAGTGCCCACACGTGACCATGGTTGCCCCTGCAGTACGACTGGTGCTCCTGGATCCCCAATGCTCCCCCAACCATGCGAGCCCCGCCACCCACAGCCAAGGGTATGGTCACCATCGAGCAGATCGTGGCCACACTGCCAGACCGTGGCCGCTCTTGCTGGCATCTGGGTGCTGTGTGGGCGCTGAGCCAGTTCCAGGAAAATGAGGTGAGGCCCGGAGGCTGTCCTGCCGTCTGGCAGGCAGATCACATAGGTTTAGCCTGTCCTCAACCTCAGGGCTTTCTGATCCACGGCTCAGGCTGGACACCTGCAGGCCAGGAATCCTGACTTCAAAGCTAGAAGGGCCCTCAGGGTCCTCAGGCCTGAGCCTGGGTGGAACTCAGGGTGGGTGGGGCAGGAGAGCGGGGGACTCTGCTGACTAGTGACACTCCCCACTGGGCACACCACCACCCCAGCTATTGACAAAGGTCTTTCATGGGGGTTTCTCCCTAGCATCCCACATCTCCTGGATAGCCCCCCATTCATTCCCATGCATGTACACCTTGTTCGACCTGATAGCAACACTAGGGAGCCAGTACCTCAGACACACCCCGTGGCATCAGATCAGGGATGCACAGAAGGACTATGCCAGGGCACAAGCCCCAGACCCATGGGCATTTTCATGGGCATATAAGTTGCTTTGGGGACTTTGATAATGTGTTGGTCCCTCACTAACATCTTTGTATATGTGTCTTTCCACATGTGGTCTATAGAGCCAGAGGATACATTCCTTGTAGAGGAATTTCTTGGTCAAAGAATGTTGAGACTGAACTGCCCCCCACAAACTAAATCCAAAATCCTAGCAATGGCATATGTTTCTCCTACCCTTTCCAGCCATGGGTGTGAAACTCTCCAATTTTAACAATCTAATAGTTGTTTAAAAGACATGTCTAGTTTTAAACAAATTAAAAAGCAATAAAACAGACATCTATGTGTGTGCAAATGAGCGCACCCCAAAAGGGCCTCCTTTGTTGTCCTGTGCTGTCCTCTGCTGGAGAAGAGAAGGCCAGCTCTGGCCTCCCAGTCCCTGCCACCTGGAGCCCAGCTAGGAAGGTAGGAGCGCTGCACAGGACAGGCTGGGCAGGAGTGCACAGCCACACAGCTGGAACCACCAGTGGCCTCCACGTTCACCTGCATGGCCGCATGTCCTTACAGCCACCCTGCGGCAGGACAGCTCTTTCCCCATGCATCCGTAAGGCCCGCCCAGGAGTGTCTGGGGCTCAGCAGGTGTCAGAGCATGGAGATGGGGGGATGAGCACGTGCTCACTTCCTCACCTACCAATGGATGGGCTCTGGGATAGGACAAAGCAGTTTGCATCACCTTGTCACAGATTAACCTGTCTGTCCATGTCTGGGCCCTCAGCTGTTCCTGGGCATGTACCCAGAGGAGCATTTCGTCGAGAGGCCTATAAAGGAGGCTATGGCCCAATTCCGCAAAAACCTTGATGCCATCGTCAGGGTGATCGCCGAGCGCAACAAGAACAAGAAGCTGCCTTATTACTACTTGTCCCCAGACAGGATTCCCAACAGCGTGGCCATCTGAGTGGCCACCTGAGCCAGTCTTCCTGCAGGACGGCCAGTGGCCTGAGAGCTTAGGACCCAGACTCTGGCCTGCTTGGGTGGGCCAGCCCCCTGGAATCTGGCTCCTCCAAGGCCCTCCAAGATTCCTGAGAATTCTGCCCTCAGGTCCCAGGCTGACTGGCTTCACACCAGAGGCTGCCCCAGGTTGGGTCACATTATAGCTAAGCTTTGGTGCATTTTCTTGTTTATTCCTCAATCTTTAATGAATCCCATACTTTGATCAAAGTGTGTAAACACTGCAGGGACCCTCCCTACACAGGACTTTGAGGCTTCTTGCCCTAGACCTAGCTCGGTGCTTCCACACCAGGCAGTCACAGCAACAGGATACCTGACAGACGTTTGTTCTATTGGAGACAATAAAATGATTATTCTGTTCTTTTATGCTTACTTAGTCTAACTTCTTGCATACAGTGGGCGCCCAAATTCTTGTTGAATGAACTAAGAATTAGTTGTTATAAAACAATGGAATGCATTTAAAACAAGTCTTCCACATGCTATGTCCCAGTCACTCCAAACAACTCACATTCCCCCCAATAAAAAAGCCAGAACCGTTGTGATTCCAACTAGGCCAAACCTTCCTCCCTCCCCCAAATCTGGATAGAAGGTACTTTTCTCTCGTCTTTGTCTAGAAAGCCTTTATCTTTCTTCAGAACACACCCCAAATGTCATCCCCTCATGACTGCCCAGATAGAGCTTCTCTATCCCCCACGGTTTTGTCTAAACCTCTGTTTAGACCCACATGGTCTCTCCCTTGGAACCAGAGCCCCTGGAGGACAGAGATCTCACCTTACCGATTTCTGTGCCCCTGTGCTGGCCCAGGTCCGGTGTAAGGTATCAGCTTGCTGCTCCCTCATTTTTCTCCTGGCAGGGCACCTAACCTACAGATTCCAGGCATTGTCTCAGGAGCTGGGAGCAGTTTTCCCCTGTAACAGAGGACTCAAAATAACTTGTAAAAATGCATTTTCTTTCCCCAGGCCCAAAAGGCAGAGCCAGCCCTGAGCTTGGCATGGCCATCCACTGTTTCCTCCCACACACATGCCCACCTCATAATCCCAAGCCTCTAGCTTCAGAATCAGATCAGCAGGGTCTCCAGAATGACTGGAAGGTGCACTCAGTGTGGCAGCCAGCACTCAACGTCTAGGTGAAAGGCTTCCATGAGGGCCAACGTGGCACAGAGAAGGTATGTGTGTTCCTGAAACCACAAGTACTGAGGACACTTGCCACTGAGGTGGGTACTAGAGAGACTGAGGTCCAGCCCCTTACTGGCCCAGACTTCCTACCATCCTGCATAGGGCAAACTGCAAACAGCTCAATTGAGCATAAAACAACTAAGCTGAGATTTGAGCTTTAAAACAGTTTTTAGTTTAAGTTCAACCAAATTAACTGCTTGCTAAAAAAAATGTAACACTCTTCAGAGAAGCATAAGAGAACTCAGAATCTGTACAAAGTAGCATTCACAATAGCCAAACACAATCCAAAATCATTCAGCCATACAGAACATTGGGAAAACGTGACCTGGTCTCAAGAGAAAAGACCACAGACAGAAACTAATCACAAGATGATCCAGATGTTAGAATTAGTAGACAAAGATTTTAATGAAGACTTTTATACCTGTGTTCAGTGAGTTAAAGGAAATATGCTACCAATTTATGAAAGGATAGGAAGTCTCAGCAGAGAACTATGCATTGTAAGAGGAGGAGGAGGGAAGAGAAGGGAAGCGGGAGGAGGAAGGGGCAAAGAACCACCAAATGGACATTCTAGAAAAATATCTGGTGAAAAAATAACTGAATGGGCTTAATAGCAGAACAGATGACAGAACGGAGAGACAGTGAACTTGAAGTTAGATCAATAGAAATGACCCAATCTGTAGAACAGAGAATTCTTCTTACATGAACAGAGCCTCAGATCTATGGGGCGATGCCAGAAGGTTTATCATGCACGTGATTGGAGCCCCAGGAGAGGGGAGGGGAGGGGGAGGACGACCTCCCCACGCGTCCACATGGCCTGCTGGGCTTCCTGGCATGGAGGCGGCAGCCTCAGGTGTATCTGTTAAAAAGGGAAACCAGGTGGCTTACCAGCACTGCCTTGATCTCTAAAGCTACCTTTGAACAGGGGTGGCAGGGATGGTCAGCCCCGTCAGGCGAGTAAACTGAAGCTCAGGGAAGATCGGGAGCCCATGACAGGCCACCAGCCTGAGGGGCCAAGCCCGTGCTCTGTGATGCCCTTGGGTGATCTGCACCTCTGTACCTTCCATCTCCTTTTTAAGAATCTACTTCAAAGGCCTCTGAAGCAACAAAGCCTTTGCCACCAGGCCTCTGGGAGGCAGGACTCCAACAGAACAGAAGTTGCTCAGGTAGCTGCTAATTCAACCCAGCAGAGCTGCTCCTGGGAACTCTACAACCTCCCTCCTACAACTCAACAACCTTCCTTCCTCCATCCGAAATGGCGGGATGAGCCCAGAGATCTCAGTGCCATCCCTTGGGCCTGGGCCTCTGTGGGGCTGAATGAGCGGGGGTGGAAGAATTGGAACTTGGCTGTATTTCCTCCCAGACATCCCAGAAACTGGCTGAGATCTTGAGGGTGGGTGGGAGGAAAGCCCTGAGTCAGAGAGGCTCTCAGTGACAGAACAATGTCCTTCTGGGCCTCAGTTTCCCAGCTATATGTGGGGTCAGGCTGGAGTGGCAGGTGGAGACGTGGGGGGCGGGGGAAGCACAGACCACTTAAAGACTATGGGCATTCTTCCAGGTGCATGACCCAGGTGCTCACACAGTCCTTGGGGGACCATACCTCCTGTGGCTAAGGAAACCTCCTGGCCCTGGACCAGGGTTCCCAGAAGACTGGATTTTCTGGACCAGAAAAGTTTTGAGAGAAAATCTGGAGGGACATTTGGGTTACCAAGCTTTTGTTGATAGGAACCAACCAGTCAACAGAAAGTACCCCCACCAAGAGCAACCATGTACTATCATCACCATTTCATAAAAGGACTTTTAACAGCAAAGGGGGATAAGGACAATGGACCTTCCCCCTTCTCACACAAAACCTATGCTGCCTTTTTCCTATCTCACCCCAGCAGCCTTGCAGACTCTGCCACAGCAGTGCCAGACACCACGGCCAGGCCAGCTCAGTCCCGGGGAGTGTGTGCTGATATTACGCCAGTAGAGTCTGAGCTCTGCTCCTCTCATTTCAGCTCCAAGAAGCAGCTTGGAAAGGCAGGGAAGCAGGCTTCTCTGATGGCTGAGGGGCTGGGCCCTGCCACCCCCAGAGGAACAGCTCTTTCCAGATCCAGCCGTGTTGAGTGTAGCAGGACTCCTGGTCACTATGACGCTAAGAAGCCAGGAGGACAGGCCATGGAGGGAGCTCATCTTCACTGCTGACACCATGCGGCTGTGCACCAACTCTAGGGGCATTGCATTCATACAGACCAAGGGCTGCCCAACATTTCCTATAAAGGGTTATGTGTAAATATTTTAGGCTTTGTAGACAATAGGATCTGTCCCAACTGTTCTTCGCCACTGTAGCAGAAAAATGAGCTGTATACAGTGTGTGAGTGAATGGACACAGCTGTATGCCTGAAAGTTTATTTACAAAACAGGATGCTGGTCTGCAAGCAGTTTGCCACCCCGACACAGAGGTTTGAAAGTGCCCCCTAGAGGTGTGCCATGCGGCAGGTCCAACACCCTATCTCTTTGTGGCTGGTGTCAAAGGGACAGAAGGTCTGGGGGCAGCACGGTCTTGAGCTTGCCTGCAACAAGATCCCATACTGTGTTTCTTCAGCCATATTCGATAAACTCATTAAGTCCCAAAAGTAGAGAGTCTCCTCTTGGCAGTCCTCACCTCGCATTCTTATGGAAGCAGATTTCTCTTTCAGCTCCTCCCTCTGCCCCACGCCTTCCAACCTGTGGTAGAGCACCTGAGCTCAGGAGGCATCCTGGCTTCCCCGTCCCAAAGCAGGTTCACCAGCTGTGCACTCACTTTCCCCTTAGAAGCCTCAATGGCTCCATGCAGTTCTGGGGACCTCTTCTCTGCCGAGCTTGTACAGGATGATACTTGGCAAAGCACCTCTTGGGCTGTCCTTAACTTGGAGCTCACCAAGGATACATATGTCTGGGGCAGTCCCAGCCTCCCTCCTCTCACCTCATGTACACAGGTAAAGCCTAGCGCCCGCCCTCAGCACTGTGAGCAGTTTGCAGTCTTGAGCTTGGAGGCTCCGTGGCACTGCCATTACTTGGAAAAGTGCCATCAGAAGCCAGTGCATGCAGCCAAGCTAGGCAGTCGCTAGCTATCCTGCTGGTCCTCCCTGCTTTGCTCACTCAGCTGTGCTGTCGCTCAGTGTTTCAAGAGAGAAGTGTTTGTGCACTCAATGCAGTGAATCCAAGGATAGCCTGGATGTTTGAAACAAGCACAGCTGCGTTAACTGCCTCAGTGTCCCTCCCAGGCCCACACAACCTCCCAAGCCCACCCTGCCCCCCACCATGAGTGTCGAGGGAGCCATCCTCCCTGACATGCAAGCCAGAGGAGCCAGGAAAGGGGGGCAGGACCACTGGAGTGCCTGCCAACGACTCCACCTCCTTGCAGGAAAACACTTGCATGGCAAAACACTTCCCTTTTTAAAGAAACACTTTATTGCTGCAAGTAAACAGCCCCCCCCCCCGTGTATAATGCAACCCCCCCAACAGAGAATTAATTATTCAAGTGGTAATACTGAGAAAGTGAACATACACAAAATACAGAACTAGACATTTAGAGAACTAGAAACTTTCTAAGTCACAAAAAATGTCAAATGTGAAGTGCCTTTTAGAAATGACACCACACATGCCAGTGTAAATTTGGTTTTTATTAACAATCAACTCTCTATAAACATTGCTATAAACATTGCATCTAAATAGGTGATGAGCTGCACAACTTAATTACTTCCAAAACGAAGATAAACGCTTTTATTTCCCTACATTTTGGTCTTTCCTTGGGCTAAATGGAAGCTGCATATTTCAAATCAGATCCAGAAGGGAAAGTGTCCTGTATCAGGCCAAATCCACAGCATAGTGGACCTCTAGCCTACTGCTCCCCGTGCCCCTCCAGCCCTGCCGCCTCCCACCAGGCAGCAGCAGCATACAGGCATTACCTGATGCTCTGCCTGGGGCCTGCATGGCCACGGCAGGGAGGGCACACCAGCAGTTTGGAAACTAGACCCGTAAGATTGAAAAGAACGGATTGAGGCAAAAAAGAAAGAGACAGTGGCAGGCCTGGAGAAAGAAGAGGCCTTTTACAGTCTCCAGGAAGTTCTCAAACTTAGGCATGAAATCCAAAGCTGAGGTCAGAAGCTCTCGAGTTGTACTGTAACTTTTGAGGATGTAAAGGCTAAACCAGAGCGGGCTGGCTGGCGACATCCTTGAAGCCACTTCCCTCTCTCCCTTGCCTGGCCGAGAGATCTACAAGCTCATCCCCATTTCTACAGGGTTCAGCCAAGTGTCATCCTCTCACCAAAGCCAGGTGAAAAATGAGGGGCAACAGGAATGAATACCCTGCAAAAGAACCCCGAGGGCAAGCTGACAGACTAAGGGGCCACGTGCAGATCCACTGCTGCCACTAGATGGCAGCACAGCACAGCCCTGCCAGGGCTTCTCTCTTCACTGCGAGTCACCACAGGGTAGAGATTAGAGCTGGGACCAAGAGGTCAGAGGTGCTGAACTAGAACCTACAAGAAAAGAGAAAGGCAGGGGGCATCTGTGCCACTCCAAGAGAGGAAAGAAAGATGTGGGACGGACTGTCCACAGGCAGAGGGCTTTTAGAAGCTTGACTGAAGGTGAGGAGATGGACCTAGGCCTTTCTGAAAAGGTGAGAGAGCTTCACATGACATCTGGTTAGGCATGGGAGCAACACCACAGTCGCTGTCATAAGGGCACCTTTGCCATGGGCGGGTGCCAGCCACAGTGGGTGGGCTGCCCAGAGGTTATCCCCACCCAAGCACACTTTCCTCTCGACAGGAAATCTCATAATTTTAAGCATAAGGGGTTCCATCAGGGTAGATGTCTTCACTTAATTACTCATCTGCTATTAGAAGGTGGTGAGGACAAGGCCACTTGTCTGGCAAGTTCCTAAAGGGCACACGCAGGGCCAACCCTGGATTCAGCTCCCCTGAGTGGACAGTTTATAGCTGCCTGGTGTCCCCAGGCTGAGTCAGACTGGGTGGCAGATGGCAGGGCAAAGCCTGCTAGCACATGTGCCCCCACCCACCTCCCCTGCCCCGAGCTTAGAGAGCTCAGCTTCCTCCCAGCTTTCAAAACAAACCATAGCACTTCCACACTGAAAGGCAAAGGAATTATCTTGTGTTTGCTTCATCATTTTCTAACAGGACACATGAGGCACCTAAGGCTCAGAGGGTGGAGACCCCCAGGCAGCTCACCCCACAGAGGGGCTCTGCAGATGCAGTCGCCTGCAGAGTAAGTCTCTGGGCATACGTTCCCATGCTGCACTGCAGACCCTCCTGCCCTGTTTTCCTGGAATTAATTCTTATTTGCCTGGCACAATGAAACTGGTTTTTGAAAACATAATTTTAAGCAGACTTTTTAAAGGGACAAAAGCCATTTGATGGCAGAGATTTTGGTCTTGTTTATAAAAAATGGTATGGAGATAATCCCTGATGACAAAAGAGACTGATTGCTGGACCAGGGCCCTAAAGGATCCTCTCTGTTAAGGCGACAAATGCACAGGGGCTGTGGCTGGGGGGCAGTGACACAGCGGCCCATGGTAGTTTGGTGCTCACTCCTGGCCCCTGTCCCAGAGCCAGCCCATCTGTCTCTCTGCCTGGGCAGTAATCCACAGAACCTCCCAGGAGCAGAAGCTGTCCAAAGCAGCAGGCAGTCCGCAGCACCTGCAGGGTCACACCCGAGCCAGGCAGTACTGTGTACCCTACATGTGAAGCCAGCACAAACTGGAGAGGTTTGTCTGTACATGAATGGTTTTAAAATATTCAGTTTTGTCCTAATTACTTCTTTTCCTTTAGATCTCATAAACCCTTCTTTTTCAGTGTTGACAAGAAATATCTGAAGCAGACCTACAACATACAGAATTATCATAAAACAGGCTTGAAGCCACAGGAATTATGTTCAAATTGCCATATAGCATCTGTTGTTAATTCCCATGAAATGTGATTAAAAAAAACAAGCCTCAGGCCTATTTGTCCTATTTTATAGTCACAAGTACCTTTTAAGGATACAAAGTAGATGTCATGTTTCTTAGAATATATAAGGCAAAAGGGTTTTAGATCTACTACAACATAAAAGAGATAATCAGGGTCATGAAGGGAAGGTTTCTAAATGAGACGTTCTTTTAAATGTCAATCCCACTGGACACACATATTACAAAATAAAGATTCTCTTTTTATAAAGTGCTGTTTGCTTAGTGAATCACTTGCCACCATGCCCAGAGCACCAGAGCCCACCTGCTCAGGGAAACCGCCCGTGGTGGCACTGGCAGAGGGAGCTTGTCTCCCCGAGCCCCCCTTACTGAGGAGAGGAATGTGGCAAGATGTTCCCAAACACTTCCCTCGAGAGTGGGAACTGCCACCAACTGAAGAGCTGTGCCTCGGGGCCCACGTGCCACCCTGCTCCTGCTCTTCCCTCAGGTTTGGCACTTCATTCTCTCATTCTGCTTGAGACCATGGGCCAGAACCCAGCCAGCTCCCCGTTGTGGAGTCTCCCACCTTGCCCTCCCACAGACATGCTGGCAGAAGTGCAACCCAGCTGTGCACGGGCTTGGCGGGGGCTTTCTGAGAGATTCACTAAGGAGGGTTTAGAAAAAGAGAAGCCATTAAAAACAGTCACCAGCCCAGGCTATGCTCTTAAAGGACGTTAGGAAAAGGTACACAATTGGCAGTAAACAATTTCCTTCAGCTGTTCACGGATGTCCAGGAAAACTACACCCTCCACACAATCAGACGTGAATGATTTCTGCTCCAGTGTCTTCAGGTTCTGTGCAACAAGAAGAGTTTGTGTCGGAATGACAGATTCCAAATCCATCTTTATTTTCAAAGTTGGGCTCTGTTAGTGCAGATTTTTCAAAAATATTCTTTTTTCTTGTTTCTGGACAGTTCTGAACATAGATTACTCTGTTATAAGCCTTGAGTCTCTTCCATAATTGTACGTACACTTTGCACTGAACATACATAAAAAGAAGTCCACCAGTAAAGCCAATGGCCACAACCACCAATTTAGTCCAAAAGGGCCACTCTAGGATACCTGGAAGGGAAAAAATTCAGTTAGCCTCTCAGCAGATCTTATTTAAGATCTAATGTAGACAAAACACAACTTATGAACTTCCCCTAATCAGTAGATTCTTAGCTCATCAAATCTTGCTTTGTCACAGGCGGGGAGGAAGATGGTGTCCCCTCCCTTTTATCATGCTCTTCAGGAGGCAGCTCATGGAGATTCTCTCTCCCTCTGATTTTGTCTCTTCTGACTGGGTTTTAAATACTACCACAGCAAGAGAAATATCCAAAAAGGATGCTCAGTGCCTCATGACTGATGCCCCCTCCAGAAGCCCAGACATTTGAAGTCTGACCTGAAAATCAACCTGGAATAATGTTCCAGTCCTAAGACCCCAGTGTGCTTTCCAGGACCTCTGTTCTGAGCTCGCCTTTTGTTCTAAGCACGTACCTGTTGCCTGTCCCTGCTTGATCTCCTCTGCAGTGCGGTCGATGAGCACGTACAAGGACCAGACCACACAAGTGATGGCAATGACGTGGAACGTCACTGAACACATGATCTTCCTGCGCTCACTGGCCGTCATCTGCAGCTTCTCCCACTGGAAAAGACAACACGCAGAGCATAAAGAGCAAGCTTAAAGCCCCAAAGGGCCACAACAGTGAGAGCACTGCAGATGGGGAAGACTGGCTTTCCTCTCCTCCCCTTTTCCCACCTAGATGAATCTCCCAAATGCTCCAAGTCGTTCTCTTTAAACCACTTGGCTTTACCCAAGTACCAAGCACTGGGATTCTGCTGACAGCGAACTTCCTATGCAATGAAAAGAAGCTGGGAAAGAGATGAGCTATGAACCACCACCAGCAATCCCCCTGTCTGCTTATTCTTGCAAGCAGACATCAAATGGCTCAATAAAGGAGTCTGTGGTTTCAGTCCTGATGAAAACAGCATGCTGGCCTGAGACCCAGGTGGCACATTCCAAATCTCCCTGACTTGCTGACTGGCATGGATGAGGGGTAGAAGAGGGCTGATGATGCCATAACACACTAGCGGATGGGTCATACTGCATTGTGAAGGTGATGGCAGAAGGCGCTCACTCTTTGGTCCTCTGCTACTTTGGCAGCAACAGCTCGAAATCGGTGCTAAGAGCTCCAGGTACAAGCAGTCTCTGCCAGTCCCATCTCCTTTAGGAGCTCATTAATTTACTCCAAATAGCCAATTTTCTTTTTCATTTACTGGTTTCCAAATCAGAAGAAAACACATAAAGGTAGAGAAAAAGAACAAAGTGTAAACACTCTGCATATTCTCTGCCTGCCCTTTCCAGATAGTTCTACATAGGATAAACTCAAAGGAGAGCCTTATGGATTATCTATATTGGTTAAAGTGCTGTAAGACTCACTTGGGAGACCAGCACAGAATAGGTACCCAAGAAATTAAAAGGCTTTTATGAGGCAAAACACTGTTTCACGGTTTGCATGTCTTCTCTAACATCTGGGCTGCTTCCTGCTGTGTTTTCTACAGCAGCTTCATTTGGCTTCCTTCCTAAAATGGTCCCCAGCTCCCTCATTTCCTACTGTCTCCTAAGACACACTCAGTTAAGCCTTTCACACTTCCCTGAAATGCTTCCTTTCACCTTTTTGGTGTATGCTCTTCTCCACAGACATCTGACCTCTCTGAACTCCTTCTACTTTACCTCCAATCCTACTGATCCTTCAAGAGCTGCTTCAACATCCAAACATTCTGTGATGCTACCGCCACACTGCCTGGCCCGGGCTCTAGCCTACAGTGAGTATTCCCTTCTTTGGATGTCGCATATGCTCTGCCACCATTTAATTCAGCACTTCACTGGCACTGGCACTTGCTGGTGTCTGCCTGCTGGATTATCCTTGCAACTTACATATTGAACTTTTGAAATAGGAACAAGGCTTTTATTCTTCCAAACAAAACCTTATGTGCTGAGCACAAAGAGAAACACATTGAACAGTCAGTGTTTACACAGGACGTGAGCACCACACGAGGCTCTCTCAGATGGAGCAGAGACATGGGGCCTGACAGGAGTTGTGTTTCTCATAAGACCCATGGTTCCTTTTTTCTCCCATCCACCTCCACCCTCCCAACCAGCAAATACTTATACATACCAATAAATTTGCTATGTTACACTGTGCTCTGTGCTGGGGACAGATACTAATGTCTAATATACCGCCCTAATCAGAGACAAGACAATACATATAAAGTTAAATGCTAAGATGTCACAAAACAGTCTGTGGTCAAGGCCAAATGACTGACAGACAAGCAAGCAGTCTTGCTTTGAAGGAAAGAGAAAACATTATGACTGAATGGCTAGAAAGAGCTTCCTCCTGAGGGGTAGGACTGGGAAATCAGAAGCAGAGACAATGATCTCTACAACACGAATGTATCGCAGCCCCAATGAAAGAAATGAACACAACCAAGCTATGGCTTTCTCCAGGCCAAGGTGCTAACTCCTCCAGGGGTACTCATTTCATGAGGTTGAGGCCCTTCCAAGGGGGCCTGACACATACTTTTCTCAAAGGCTTTAGCTTGGTCTCCATGATGAACTCGTACTTGCAGAGTTCGCAGCAGCGTGTGTCAGAGCTCTTGATCCACTGTTGCAGGCAGGCCTGGTGCACAAAGTGGAGGCTCCCTGTGCAGTGGCAGGGGGTGATCAGAGGGCTCTCGTCATCCCCTTCACAGTGACAGATCCTGTAGCAGAAGGAAAGCCAGTCTTTAGGAGGAGGGCCACACGACAGGGAAGATGACGCTTCAATGGAAGGTCAATCCCCCCAAAGAAAACTTTCAGAAACAAACATCACAGAAATGATTACAAGCACAAAAACATACAAACACAAATGAGAATGATTACTACAAACTAAGTGTCTAGCTTACCGCACCAACATGGAAAGTCTGGATGGCATTTGGCATCAGAGAGGAAACAATGATACAAGAAATGACAAAGCAGCCATTTTTGGTAAGACTAAAAACTTGACTGAAAGGTGAACTTAAGGCAACATGGAAGCATCTTTCAGAACATAAGATGTAAAAATAATTATAGGAAAAATTTCTGTGTAAAACAAAACCAGCACTTTACCTTCTAAATTAGAGTGACTTAAAAATGATGAAATTTTTTTAGCTATAATCATTGACCTCACCTGCACACAACAACAACTACAAATTTCTGTCCTCAGAGAAGTCACAGTACCTCTCCCAGACCTAAAACATCCATTTATAAGGGGCTGCAATTTCATTTGTTTTCTCAGTACCACTCATATCAGTAAGTAAGCATTTGAACTCATTATTTCTAAGGGTACATGCAATAGGATGTGGCTACTAACTTCAAGGAACTTAACAGACTTTTGAGAAACAGAAGGGTCTTTCCCAGCAGCTGGACGGCAGACTGGGACACCTGGCGCAAAAGGGGCTGGGCTCTGGCCTTGGCCAGGCTCTCAGCCATTTGCATCTGTGAGAGAGGTTTTCTGAGCCAATTGTTAAAGAGGTAACAGCTGGCCCTGAAAAGGGGCGACTGGGGAGAGGCTGGAATGAGGGAGGTGTGAGAGGTGACAAAAAGTGACTTCTGAAAGATTTTGGAGACCAAAGATGCAGCACAGAGGAAGAGAAAGTAGGGAACCTGGGCAGAAATAGCTGCACCCAAGTCAGAAAGAAGGAAGGAGCTGCTAAAGAACAGCCTCTCCCCACACACATCCTACTGCAACAGGTAAAAATGATGCTGGGAGGGGCAGCTGATGCTTAAAAGCCAGAACACTGGAGACACTATTTTCTTTTTTTCCCATTTCTTTATGCAAAGTCTACTTATTTTTAGTTGAGAAGCATCAGATTGGCCTTTAATATGTGTAGCTTCTTCCTCTTTTATCATTTGTGAAACTATCTTGGGACCCACGTCATAAAGATTGGTTTTTCAAATGATATCAATATTCTACTTTCTGGAGAAAATTATTAACCCATAATTGTCTACAACTGCCCATTACTTCATTTTCCTGAAACTTCACATATTAAAGCAAGATGAGGTGTGGGGAGCAGAGAATGCTGGAATGGTGGTTCTTGGCAAACCAACCTGCAGGCATCCCCTGATGTGGACACAGGGGAAATGGGGGGGCATTTTTCAGAGAGGGGAGAAGGACAGTCCAGGTCACTGTCCTTCTCCATTGAGCAGAGGGGTGCCCGCAGGACCTTGCTCTTCAATTTTGCAGATAAGTTGTCCTCAAAGACGTCGTCGTCTCCCATCTCATCGGAGCAGAAGCCCGTGCTCCCTGCCAGCCCGCTGGAGGCCTTGGTGGTGCGCAGGTGGGCAGCATAGCTCTCCACCTCGTGGAACCTGTGCAGGCTGCTGGCACTGGAGCCATGCGAGAGCAAGAACAGGTACTGGAGCAGTCGCCGGCTTCTGGACATGGTCGCGCCATCTGCTTTTTCTTCCAGAAGAGGGATGTGCATGTCCCCCTTGCCAGCTTCCACCTCTGAGGCAGTTGAATGGTTGACAGAAAGAGATGAAATACAAGAATATTTGGAACTGCCAAAAGGCTTGTGATTCAGTGTTCTTTTTTCTTTATGATGGAACCTACTAATTCTGAGACATGGATCTTGAGAGAGTATTAACTTCCCTTCAGAGCAAGTTCTTTCCACATAGTCAAAATTTTCCAAAGTATGCTGGTCCTTCTCACCCACATCATTTAAGGATTTTGAGAACTTTAGTGTTCTTCTGGCTTTGGTATTCTTAGCAGGCTTCAAGGCCTGGACCCATTCTGATGCACAGGAATTGCTCTTTGATGCCTGCAATATGTCTTTACATATAACTGTCACAGTGAGCCCTTGTGTCAGAGAGCTCTGGCACTGAGGAGCTTTCAAGACAACAGCAGACTGCACGGGACTGTGGTGACAACACTCAGAAAACACTGCACTGGAACTGCATGCAGAGAACAGTGGAATAAAAGCACAGAAAGTAAAAACAGGTTTAGAAAAGAACAGACATCAAAGTGAAAAAACGAGACCCGTGTGGTAACTTGGTGAGCAAACATGAAACTGGGCCAACTGTTTAGAGCAAAGGCATACTGCCTAAGCAAATGGGAAAAACCGAGAACCTACAGACGCTGACACTTATTTCCAGGATGCACATGAACCACTGCAGCATCTGGGGCAGAGTGTTACCTGCAGATGTCCTGACTGGATGGCGTGACAGAAGTGCGAGAGAAGGACACTGGAGCCGATGCCAACGGAGGACCCCCGGCCTGCAATGACACACCTCCAGTCAGTGTCCAGGGAAGAGCCAAGGGGATATGAACACCACCTCTTTTTGAATGGCAGTATAAGAATGTCTGCTATGTCCTACTGCTCAGTGAATAATGTTATGAAGTCCCTACAAGCTGAGATGAAACAAATCAAACAGCACTCCTTTCTTCTTATATGTGAGTGAAAGTATAGCCAAGAAATATCCGAGACTCTGGAAGAGCAGCACCAATCTCCTGCAGATTCAGTGGTCATTTATTTCCTAAGCACCTACATTTAATTAGCTCATAAGTAAGTCAGGAAACCAAGTACTATAAGGTATACGCAAATACCAAAGAAATGTGTGGTACCATCCCTGCCATCCTATACATCCACAGCTCCCTGCACCCCCCACTCCTTAACTTAGTTCCCAGTTCCTAACAGAGGCTGGCAGGATGTGAGAGCTCTCTCCTACTTACAACCTCAGGGATGGTCCACAAAACCCTGCTACCCTGATTGATCTCTTGGGAGACTACCTGGCCACAGGGCCACCAATCCACAGCTCAACCTGGACCCCAGGAGCAGGCTGAACCCAGAATGCACCCAAGGGTTCTAATCTTGGGATTGTGAATTATGAAAAATCATTGAGAAAATTTCAGTTTGAAAGGAACATGTAGCAAGAGGTCGTGAGCAAGAGCAGGGGCTCTGAGGGGTCAAGAAGCAGCCAAAATTTGAGAAAAGATCTAGGATGGTGAGGACCCTGCACAGTGAAAAGTAGAAAGAGAGAAATAGGAAAGGAAGTGGAGCTGAGCTGAGAATGCAAAACCACCGTTAGAGGGGCCTGCAGCTTCTGTGGGGCCTTGGCTAGGGCTCAAAACTCAGATTCCTGGGTTTCCATGGCCCTCACAGCACCGTATGTATTCACAGAAATGTGTTCCTCACTCCTTAGAACAGTTACCCTTGGTGAGCACCTACTCCATGAAATGAGAACAGCCATATCAAACAGCTCTATGCATCTATTATCAAGAGCAAATGCACATCACCTCTCCATCTCCCCCAAGCCCAATCAAGAGCCCTTAGCCCTGGCTTCTTGTTTTGGGGGAGCCCCACTCGGGCCCACAATTCCCCAGCTGAGGCCTAGCCCCCACTCCAGCTAAGTTTCACCCCCAGGGGCGTATGCTTATCCTGGCACTTCAGCTAAAGGATCCCTGATAGGGGTCAGCTACCAAGACAGGCAGAATCTCTGTCCAGAAGCTCTCCCTGTCCACCTTTTCCAGCAAACGCACCAGCTTGGAGACAGCCAGGACCAGTACTCTGATCGACGTCGTCTTTGGAGACCACTATTCCTGCTCCCCAGCCTGGAGATTAAGTATCATTTTAAATCCAAATCAACTTAAACTTGATCCAAGAAGCAACATATTATCATCCAGTGAAGTATGCATCATTTACATAGAGTGTAAGCATTACTCAATTAGCAGATATTCTGGGTCACCAAAGAATCCACATTTATTTTCTAACTGAATGTGCATATGAACATTAGGTATATTTTCTTTGAAAGCATTACTGGTTAAAGTTCTTAAGAATCTAAAATTTAATTTATCACTACTTAGTCACAACTGTTCCTAAAACAAAATGAGGGGAGACATCTAGGTATCCACCTGGACATGAAGCTGCTGCATTCCCGCTTCATGAGCCACCCCTCTGCTTTCCCCTGCACTCTCCTCCTGGGCAGCCATCACAGGCTCGCCCTGGGAGCCCCTCTGGCCCAGGCCAGCCAGAGAACAGGCAGAGGCTCTGTGTCAGCTGGAGGTGAGCATGTGGAGCCTCTCCTCATAATCACTGTGCAGATGCACACTCACTGAGGACCCAAACTCCTACAACCTGCCTGTTCTCTGATATTCAGTCCTAACCCCATTCTGAGACAGAAAGCCTTCTCGAACTTCTTGTTCCCTTGTTTTGCTGCTCAGGTGACCAGCTCTGTTCAGCTTCTGTAGGTAAGGCTAGAAATGAGTCATAAAGGCCACAGACTGGTTGTGGTATACTGCAGAGACATGAGAGTCATCACCACACCTCCCCAAGTGGACCCTGGATGAAGGGAGGACAAGAATGTCCCATCATACGCACATCCTTGTCCTCTCACTGCTCTGGGATCAGCTCTCCTTCCTCTGCTGCTGGGTCAAGTCTAGTTGCCCAGACTTGAGGTACAGAAGGAAGTCCCCTCCCCACATGAAGGATGGAAGACAGCACTGCTCACCCAGAAGACAGAGGGAATTACCTGGGTATCTCTCTCCCTGTTACCTTTGTAAGGACATGATCTACTTGAAACCACATATAATGTCCTGCATTCAGAAGGCAAGGCAAATCCTGTGAGGGTAAAGTGGGGTCTGATTTGGAGAATGAAGCCCTCCCACGGTCAGGATCCTGGGAACAAGGGGAAGCTGAAATCAAGGGAAAATGGCCTCTGGCTCTTGTTCTGAACTTAAGTAATCCCTATCAAAAAGGGAAGTCTGGGGTAAAGATCCCATTATCACAGGCTGGTGATGAGGAGAGTGCCGGGAGGTAGGAGGTAAGAACCTCAGAGCAGAACAAAGCCTGCCTTGAAGAAGCAGCCAGGAACTGTGCTCACTCCCCACGGATTTGCCATCTCAGGTGTGTCCTGGGAGTTCACGCACAGCCCAGCCTGTACTTGCAGCAGAGCACCCAGCCTGCAAGATGGTGGCAGCAGTTCCAAGATCCTGCTCTCTTGTTTATTTTGGAAACAGGAGTAGTCTCAGCATCCTCTACCCTGGCCCTATTTCATCCTCTCCAGTCCCACAAAAAACATCATGAGACACTCTAGGCAGGTAATATCCAAGCCTCAACAAGCCTCCAAGTGACAGAGAAAAAGTCTCTCTTCCAATTAGATCATGAGGTCTCCAGGGAATGTTTTTAAAGTACTTACTTTTGTTTTACATAAATTCAAACCAGCAAATGCATGATCCTGGCTGACTCCCAGTATGAGTGGGAAAACAAGCAGGACTTGAAGGGCCACCGCAGCTCCCCCAAGAGGCTCCTGTCACCAGCAGAAGAGGAGCACAGCACGCTCAGAGCCAGTCCACATGCTGAATGATCGCCAAAGCAGAGCGCCAGCAATCTTAGAGAATTAACTTGTTGCCGGCATCAGGAGAGTAAGATCTGCCAACCTACCAACAAGGATTTAAAAAACTGGCCTGATCAACAACGACAAAATGACACCAACAGCTTCGAGTGTGATTCCAGGGTCCAGCTAGGGAAGTCAAGGGGCCCAGTTCCCCCAAAGGCTTAGGGCACTGGGCAGCTTTCTTGCTCCTCCTGAGAGCAGCAGGCAGGGTGGCATGCGGGAGGCTGTGGGGCAGTCTAGCCTCAAGGGACCAGGAGAATCTGTGCCACACCACACTCTGGAGAACACTCTCTCTCCTCCACAAGGATCAGACCACACAGCACTGTTACCGATAAAAAGGTGTAAATGTTCTTAAGAAAAAATTCAAATATGTTGAGAAAATTTAAGCCCTTTGTTCCTGAAGTTCTTTGTAGATTCTCAAACAAAAAAGAAATTTCCAGTCAGGAAAAGGAATGTAAAACAATCTCACTACAAAAAAATTTTCGTGAAAGTCCCCTCTTAAGATGTTGTAATCAATTATGCCAAAACAAACTCCTGGATTCTGTCTAGTCCTAACTCCCAGTTGGCTTTGTTTCTTAGGAATGACAAATGCTTTTAGACAATTTGTTTGCTGTACTCAAATCACTTAGTGGTTGCCTTTCCTATCAGACTCACTGTCTTAAATTATTTTATCAAGGCTGCAAACAATGTATAAGGAAACAAAGCTTTCCACGTATCCTTGGTAGAAGGTGGCATTACCCCTTCCTCTGTTGCCTGTTGAGAGAACTTAGTGCCATGAAAGGGTTATCATAACAGACTCACCAAGCTTGTTTCTCAGTCCCTAAGAGGAACTTCCCAGTTTTATACCAGAGGGTCTGTCCCACTGCAGGACATCGGCCGACCTCCCCCCGGCTCTCCTTTTGCTTTTCTTCCTTCCCTTGCTCCTTTCACCAGGTTCCTTCCCAACCTTCCTGTCTGCCATCTCCTTCTCCTCTGATGCAAAGCCCCACTGGGACTTTCTTTCTTTTACCAGCAAAGCTACTCAATAAACATCTCAGATCCCCCCAAAAAAGTGAATTCTCCCATCAACAGGTGTAGGGTCACAAGAAATGGTCTGGTTGGGTTCATTTGCTTTTAAGCCAGGAGTTATTTAAAGGACTGGATAAGGAGGGTAAGAGGCAAGCAGGGCTCATGTTTACAAAGACCTCAAATTATAACATATCATTAAATCAATGATTTAATAGAAAAAATGGAAAAGGAAGTACAGGTGGTTCTTAAAACATGAGAAGACACTTAGCCTCTCTCACAATGAGAAACACAAATTGAACCTACAATGAGATATAACTTCATTAACCAAAAAAAAAAAACCACATTTTTTAATCAAATAATACCTGTGTTGGCAGCAGAGTGGGAAAATAGGCATGTTAATACATTGCTAAGGGAAAAGCAAGCTGGTAAACCTCCATAAGATGGCAATCTAGCAATGACTTAAAAAAGACAAATGCACATCCACTTTGTCCTAGCAATTCTTCTTCTAGGAATTCATCATCACACATATGCTCAAAGAAGTTTGTATGGTACTTTGTGGGAGCAAAGGGCTGGCATAACCTCAGTGCCCATGGGCCTGGAGTTGACTGAGTCAATACTGGTACACTGACAGAAAGAAGGCCAGGCAGTCCTTAAAAGAAGGGAATGCCTAGTACTGGGTACAAGGGAGGGAACAGGCTGAAGGGACACCATGCCATGTGTGCTGGCATGCACACACTACTTACTAATCAAAGGGTACATGCTTCCAAAGCTCCTAATACTGGTTTCCTCTTACATGTGGAAGGAGACCAAGAATCCTGACTTTTCATGGAGACCCTTCCCAACCATTATACCACTTTTACCAGGAACGGGTACATCTTAAACACAAATTCATTTTTAAAATAGCATATGAGTCAAGTTTAAGAAGTAAAATAAAACTAAAGAAGCACAACCAACTGTAACAATTTTCCAACTCTGGGAAAACTGGTAAATAAATCTATCTAATGTGCCGTGACCTACACTTAAAAAAAAAATGAAATAAAATAGAAGATGTCAGCACATCTGACACCATAATGACTGAAACTTTTAGGGGAATTTTTTCTTTCAGTCGTGCATGTAAGTGAATGGAGTTTCAATGTAAAACTATTTCTTATGAAGAATTACGGTCAAATAATTTAAAAGTCAATTATACCACTATATTTCTACAAAGAAAATTTTAAAAATATCAAAGTAAGTAAAGGACAGCTAACATTGTTAGCACAGAGATTTCAGAAGTGAAGGGTTCTGATAGCTCCCAAGACGAAAGGTCTTTCCTCTACAAAGACAGTAATTTGCCACCTGTATTAGATTTCTATTGCTGTGTAACAAATCACCACAGATTCAGTGGCTTAAAAATACACAGATTTATCATCTGACACACAGTGTGACAGACCTCTGCTCAGGGCCTCTCTCCTTTCTGGAGACTTTGAGGAAAGATTACACTTCCATGTTCCTTCAGGCTGTGGGTAGAGTGTAATTCCTTACAGGCTGTCAGCCAGGGGCTGCCTGCATTCCCCATCAATCCCTCCCATCTTCAAGCCCACACTCTCTCTTCCAGTCTCTGACATCCTCTTCTGCCACCAGCCGCAGAAAGCTCTGATTTTAGGAGATGATGTCATTCCATTCATACACCATGATATGGTCATGGGAGTGAGGTCTCAGCATATTCACAGGTTCTGGGCATTAGGGGGGTACATCTTTAGGGGGCCATCTTAGAAATTCTGCTCACCAGACCAGCTTACATTTACTTCCTACTCAGGAGGTTACTAAATGCTACTGCCCTCCCACTCCCAAACCAAGAGATATTAATCTGCTCCTACTGCCAGCTCAGCAGGCCTGACTTCATTTAAAAAAGCCAAATAAAGTCTCAATTGGTTTTTAGACACTGCAATATACACACTGAGACTGCATTTCAACAAACTTTCTGTGTAGCACAGAAGTTACTCTGTGAAAACAAACGCTTCCTTATGAGAGATTCTCATTTCTATAAATACTCAGTTGTATTCAACTTCAAAAATGAGCTATAATTAAAGCAGAAGAAGCCAGTTCTGTGGCTTCTCAGCTAAATACATGTTGACACGCATGAAGGACTGTGCCAAGAACGAGCTTTCACAATTGCAATTAATTAAAACTGACCATTAAAAAAAGTAAGTATGGAATATGTACAATGTAGGGATTCATGGAGGATGGTGTGCAATAAAAACTACTGAATTCTAAAATGATTTCTATTATAAATGACACTCAGAACTGCCTAGCAAGTAGCTCTAACACTGAATTCTTTTCTTTGGTGGCCTTTTAGAGGGAGTTAGAATTGTCTGAATAGTTAAACATCCTCAGCACGATGTGGGGCATATACTTATCATAGCACTGCTAGAGGCAGGGAAACAGTTGAAGGGACTTGCTCACGGCTCATCTTCTAAAGCAGGTTTTTAAGCTACTGTTGCGAATCTTGCAAATGTAACTTGTTTTCAATACATTACATTGAAGGTAATGATTTCTGAGCAAAGATGGCTTCACATTCCCAGAGACTACAATGTAACCATATAAAGATTAAAAATCGAGGGAGGGGGCCAAGATGGCGGCGTGAGTAGAGCAGCAGCAATCTCCTCCCAAAACCACATATATCTATGAAAATATAACAAAGACAACTCTTCCCAGAATAAAGACCAGAGGACACAGGACAATATCCAGACCACATCCACACCTGAGAGAACCCAGTGCCTCGCGAAGGGGGTAAGATACAAGCCCCGGCCCGGCGGGAGCCGAGCGCCCCTCCCCCCAGCTCCCGCCGGGAGAAGAATAGGCAGAGCGGGAGGGAGACGGAGCCCAGGACTGCCGAACACCCAGCCCCAGCCATCCGGGCCAGAGTGCAGACACAGTACGTGCCCAGGGGGCCCTGGATACTGGGGAAACAGGGCAGCAAAAACAGTGTGCAGGCACCAGAGGCCTGGCGCCGGAGGACACCAGAAAAGCGTGCGCCCATTTTTTTTTTTTTTTTTGCTGTTTTGTTTTGGCAAGCGCATCTTGGAAGTCTTAAAGGGATAGGGAACCCAATACTAGGGAAACAGGGCAGCAAGACCAGTGAGCAGATGCCTGAGGCTGGCACCAGAGAATAAAGAAAAATGAGCGGCCACTTTTTTATTTTTTAATTTAAAAAAAATTTTTTTTTTTTTTTTTTTGCGGTTGTTGTTTTGTTTTGGCGGGTACTTTTTGGAAGTCTTAAAGGGACAGGGCGGGACACTTAATCCAGAGGTAGGGAATCCGGGGATCTCTGGGCACCCTAACCCCTGGGCTGCAGGGAGCAGGGAGGCCCCTTAAAGAGATAAATAGCCTCCCAGCCGCTCCCCCTCCAACGCGACTCCACCACTTTGGAGCAGTGGCCCGAACCAGGCCACGCCCACAGCAACAGCAGAGATAAACTCCATAGCAGCCGGGCAGGAAGCAGAAGCCCTGTCTGCACGCAGCTGCCCAGCACAAGCCACTAGAGGTCGCTGCTCTCCCAGGAGAGGAAGGCCACAAACCAACAAGAAGGTAAGTTCTTCCAGCCGTCACTCGTCCCAGCTCTGCAAACTATTCCTATCACCATGAAAAGGCAAAGCTACAGGCAGACAAACATCACAGAGAAAACACCAGAGAAGGAGACAGACCTAACCAGTCTTCCTGAAAAAGAATTCAAAATGAGAATCATAAACATGCTGACAGAGATGCAGACAAATACGCAAGAGATATGGGATGAAGTCCGGAGGGAGATCACAGATGCCAGAAAGGAGATCACAGAAATGAAACAAACTCTGGAAGGGTTTATAAGCAGAATGGATAGGATGCAAGAGGCCATTGATGGAATTGAAACCAGAGACCAGGAATGCATAGAAGCTGACATAGAGAGAGATAAAAGGATCTCCAGGAATGAAAGAATATTAAGAGAACTGTGTGACCAATCCAAAAGGAACAATATTCGACTTATAGGGGTACCAGAAGAAGGAGAGAGGAAAAGGGATGGAAAGTATCTTGGAAGAAATAATTGCTGAAAACTTCCCCAAACTGGGGGAGGAAATAATCGAACAGACTACGGAAATACACAGAACCCCCAACAGAAAGGATCCAAGGAGGACAACACCAACACACATAATAATTAAAATGGCAAAGATTAAGGAAAAGGAAAGAGTTTTAAAGGCAGCTAGAGAGAAAAAGGTCACCTATAAAGGAAAGCCCATCAGGCTAACATCAGACTTCTCCACAGAAACCCTACAGGCCAGAAGAGAATGGCATGATATATTTAATACAATGAAACAGAAGGGCCTTGAACCAAGGATACTGTATCCAGCACGACTATCATTCAAATATGATGGTGGGATTAAACAATTCCCAGACAAACAAAAGCTGAGGGAATTTGCTTCCCAAAAACCACCTCTACAGAACATCTTACAGGGACTGCTCTAGATGGGAGCACTCCTAGAAAGAGCACAGCACAAAACACCGAACATATGAAGAATCAAGGAGGAGGAATAAGAAGGGAGAGAAGAAAAGAATCTCCAGACAGTGTATAGAATACCTCAATAAGAGAGCTAAGTTAGGCAGTAAGATACTAAAGAGGCTAACCTTGAACCTTTGGTAAGCACGAATTTAAAGCCTGCAATGGCAATAAGTATATATCTTTCAATAGTCACCTTAAATGTTAATGGGCTGAATGCACCAATCAAAAGACACAGAGTAATAGAATGGATAAAAAAGCAAGACCCATCTATATGCTGCTTACAAGAAACTCACCTCAAACCCAACGACATGTACAGAGTAAAAGTTAAGGGATGGAAAAAACATATTTCACGCAAACAACAGCGAGAAGAAAGCAGGGGTTGCAGTACTAATATCAGACAAAATAGACTTCAAAACAAAGAAAGTAACAAGAGATAAACAAGGACACTACATAATGATAAAGAGCTCAGTAAAACAAGAGGATATAACCATTCTAAATATATATGCACCCACTACAGAAGCACCAACATATGTGAAACAAATACTAACAGAACTAAAGGGGGAAATAGACTGCAATGCATTCATTCTAGGAGACTTCAACACACCACTCACCCCAAAGGATAGATCGACTGGGCAGAAAATAAGTAAGGACACAGAAGCACTGAACAACACAGTAGAGCAGATGGACCTAATAGACATCTATAGAACTCTACATCCAAAAGCAGCGGGATATACATTCTTCTCAAGTGCACATGGAACATTCTCCAGAATAGACCACATACTAGGCCACAAAAAGAGCCTCAGAAAATTCCAAAAGATTGAAATCCTACCAACCAACTTTTCAGACAACAAAGCATAAAACTAGAAATAAACTGTACAAAGAAAGCAAAGAGGCTCACAAACACATGGAGGCTAAACAACATGCTCCTAAATAATCAATGGATCAATGACCATATCAAAATGGAAATCCAGCAATATATGGAAACAAACAAAAACAACAACAACACTGAGCCCCAACTTCTGTGGGACACAGCAAAAGGAGTCTTAAGAAGAAAGTATATAGCAATCCAAGCATATTTAAAAAAGGAAGAACAATCCCAAATGAATGGTCTAATGTCACAATTATCGAAATTGGAAAAAGAAGAACAAATGAGGCCTAAGGTCAGCAGAAGGAGGGACATAATAAAGATCAGAGAAGAAATAAATAAAATTGAGAAGAATAAAACAATAGAAAAAATCAATGAAACCAAGAGCTGGTTCTTCGAGAAAATAAACAAAATAGAGAAGCCTCTAGCCAGACTTATTAAGAGGAAAAGAGAGCCAACAGAAATCAACAGTATCAGAAACGAGAAAGGAAAAATCACGACAGACCCCACAGAAATACAAAGAATTATTAGAGTATACTATGAAAACCTATATGCGAACAAGCTGGGAAACCTAGGAGAAATGGACAACTTCCTAGAAAAATACAACCTTCCAAGACTGACCCTGAAAGAAACAGAAAATCTAAACAGACCAATTACCAGCAACAAAATTGAAGCGGTAATAAAAAAACTACCAAAGAACAAAAGCCCCGGGCCAGATGGGGTTACCTCAGAATTTTATCAGACATACAGGGAAGACATAATAACCATTCTCCTTAAAGTTTTCCAAAAATAGAGGAGGAGGGGATACTCCCAAACTCATTCTATGAAGCCAACATCACCCTAATGCCAAAACCAGGCAAAGACCCCACCAAAAAAGAAAACTACAGACCAGTATCCCTGATGAATGTAGATGCAAAAATACTCAACAAAATATTAGGACACCCAATTCAAAAACACATCAAAAGGATCATACACCATGAGCAAGTGGGATTCATCCCAGGGATGCAAGGATGGTACAACATTCGAAAGTCCATCAACATCATCCACCACATCAACAAAAAGAAAGGTAAAAACCACATGATCATCTCCATAGATGCTGAAAAAACATTTGACAAAGTTCAACATCCATTCATGATAAAAACTCTCAGCAAAATGGGAATAGAGGGCAATTACCTCAACATAATAAAGGCCATCTATGATAAACACACAGCCAACATTATATTGAACAGTGAGAAGCTGAAAGCATTTCCTCTGAGATCGGGAACTAGACAGGGATGCCCACTCTCCCCACTGCTATTTAACATAGTACTGGAGATCCTAGCCATGGCAATCAGACAAAACAAAAAAATACAAGGAATCCAGATTGGTAAAGAAGAAGTTAAACTGCCACTATTTGCAGATGACATGATACTGTACATAAAAAACCCTAAAGACTCCACCCCAAAACTACTAGAACTGATATTGGAATACAGCAAAACACACAGAAATCTGTGGCTTTCCTATACACTAACAATGAACCAACAGAAAGAGAAATCAGGAAAACAACTCCATTCTCAATTGCATCAAAAAAAATAAAATACCTAGGAATAAACCTAACCAAAGAAGTGAAAGACTTATACTCTGAAAACTACAAGTCACTTTTAAGAGAAATTAAAGGGGACACTAACAGATGGAAACTCATCCCATGCTCGTGGGTAGGAAGAATTAATATCGTCAAAATGGCCATCCTGCCCAAAGCAATATACAGATTTGATGCAATCCCTATGAAACTACCAGCAACATTCTTCAATGAACTGGAACAAATAATTCAAAAATTCATATGGAAACTCCAAAGACCCCAAATAGCCAAAGCAATCCTGAGAAAGAAGAAGAATGTAGGGAGGATCTCACTCCCCAACTTCAAGCTCTACTATAAAGCCATAGTAATCAATACAATTTGGTACTGGCACAAGAACAGAACCACAGACCAATGGAACAGACTAGAGAATCCAGACATTAACCCAGACATATATGGTCAATTAATATTTGATAAAGGAGCCATGGACATACAATGGCAAAATGACATTCTCTTCAACAGATGGTGCTGGCAAAACTGGACAGCTACATGTAGGAGAATGAAACTGGACCATTGTCTAACCCCATATACAAAAGTAAACTCAAAATGGATCAAAGACCTGAATGTAAGTCATGAAACCATAAAACTCTTGGAAGAAAACATAGGCGAAAACCTCTTAGACATAAACATGAGTGACCTCTTCTTGAACATATCTCCCCGGGCAAGGAAAACAACAGCAAAAATGAACAAGTGGGACTATATTAAGCTGGAAAGGTTCTGTACAGCAAAAGACATCATCAATAGAACAAAAAGGAACTGTACAGTATGGGAGAATATATTTCAAAATGACAGATCCGATAAAGGCTTGACGTCCAGAATATATAAAGAGCTCACACGCCTCAACAAACAAAAAACAAATAACCCAATTAAAAAATGGGCAGAGGAACTGAACAGACAGTTCTCCAAAACAGAAATTCAGATGGCCAACAGACACATGAAAAGATGCTCCACATCACTAATTATCAGAGAAATGCAAATTAAAACTACAATGAGGTATCACCTCACACCAGTAAGGATGGCTGCCATCCAAAAGACAAACAACAACAAATGTTGGCGAGGCTGTGGAGAAAGGGGAACCCTCCTGCACTGCTGGTGGGAATGTAAGTTAGTTCAACCATTGTGGGAAGCAGTATGGAGGTACATCAAAATGCTCAAAACAGACTTACCATTTGACCCAGGAATTGCACTCCTAGGAATTCACCCTAAGAATGCAGCAATCAAGTATGAGAAAGATCAGCGCACCCCTATGTTTATCGCAGCACTATTTACAATAGCCAAGAATTGGAAGCAACCTAAATGTCCATCGATAGATGAATGGATAAAGAAGATGTAGTACATATACACAATGGAATACTTCTCAGCCATAAGAAAAGGATAAATCCTACCATTTGCAGCAACATGGATGGAGCTGGAGGGTATTATGCTCAGTGAAACAAGCCAAGCAGAGAAAGAGAAATACCAAATGATTTCACTCATCTGTGGAATATAAGAACAAAGGAAAAACTGAAGGAACAAAATTGCAGCAGAATCACAGAACTCAAGAATGGACTAACAGGTACCAAAGGTAAAGGGACTGGGGAGGATGGGTGGGTAGGGAGGGATAAGAGGGGGGAAGAAGTAGGGGGGTATTATGATTAGAATGCATAATGTGGGGGGTGGGAGAAAGGGGAGGGCTGTACAAGACAGAGAAGGCAAGTAGTGATTCTACAACATTTTGCTATGCTGATGGACAGTGACTGTAAAGGGGTTGATGGGGGGACCTGGTATAGGGGAGAGCCTAGTAAACATAATATTCGTCATGTAAGTGTAGATTAGTGATACCAAAAAAAAAAAAAAAAAGGCAGTTCCTGTGGTAACCTCCAATGAGTTCCACACAAGGGTATAAAGGGCATATAAAAGTGTAGGCAAAGGGTCTGTTTGTGTTTATACAGAGGATCAAAGCCTAATTGGGCTACCCCGAAAATGAACTAAGATACGATATGAAATAGAACTTCCAACATAAGCACTCTCTAGAAGACTCATGCCAGAAGATGATCATCAAAAAACCCCAACAAAGATCCACGCACTGCTACAGCTGTAGATGCACTCATCCCACCAGTTCCTGGACTTGCCATGGGAATGAAGAAGGAGATATCTAAGCTGGCCTGTGCATACAGTAAAACAACAAATTTGACTGGATCTATACTGTTGGAACTCAACCAAGAATTAGGAGAAGTGCAAATTGTAGCGCTCCAAAATCTTACAACTACAGACTATTTACTGTTAAAAGAACATATGGGATGTGAACAGTCCCCAGGAATGGGTTGTTTTAATTTGTCTGATGTCTCTCAGACTGTTCAAGTTCAGTTGGACAATATCCACCATATCATAGATAAGTTTTCGCAAATGCCTAAGGTGCCTAACTGGTTTTCTTGGTTTCACTGGATATGGCTGGTAATTACAGGTATGCTTTGGTTATGTAACTATACTCCTATTATGTTAATGTGTGTGCACAATTTAAGTAGTAGTTTAAAACCTATACATGCTGAAGTTACTCTACAAGAAGATATGTCAAAGAAATAATCAATCTTCCCATGTTTTCTTCCGCCTGCTACTTCTATAGCTTTTCTTCTTCCTTCCTAATTACAACCCTTAAATAGAATTCATGCCTCATATCAAATTTACCGAGTATCATAATTCTTCCAAGTGGTAAAGATACCTCAAGACAAATGCTGGGCATAGAAGCTACAGGGCATAAATATGCAAAGAAAGCTAACCATTTCAAACAATAAGGCTTCTCTCTCACTTACCAACTTTACATTTCCCTGTATGGCCCTGGAAGATGACTGGTTAGCCAGAGACGGGTAAGATTCCTCAAGGGAGGAACAACCTAAGACAGGCACAGTCGCAGGGGTTCATCAGGTGAGAAATTGGGGATCAACAGAGGTGAGGCTTAGAATCTCACCCCCTCCTGTTCTGAGAGAAATCTTCTGCATACATGGATGTTTTATTGCCCTTGTCTAGCTTGGATTAACACAGTCTACAGGCACACACCTGATCATCTACATTTGCTCTCTTACAACACTAAACTATGTTTTCTACCTTTATCTTGTATCTACCTACCACTTCAGCATTTTATTAAAAATAATAATAATAAAGAGAGAAATGTGGTATCCACATATAAATCAAGTATAAAAATCAAATGAGTATTCATATTTGAACTGACTGTTTATAGTTCATAATGCATGAGCAAAAGCGAAAGTTTCTGTGATGACTTCCCTTGTACTGTTCACCATGTAACTTATTCACTATGTAAGAATTTGTTCTCCATGTAAGAACTTGTTTGTTATGCTTCAGAAGATTGGAGACTGATGAAAATTAGGCTTGGGGTGGAGTAATGATTGTGCATTGAGCATTGACTCCCCTATACAGAATTTTATTGTTGTTAACAACCATTTGATCAATAAATATGAGAGATGCCCTCTCAAAAAAAAAAAAAAAGTACACACTTCCAATTGTAAAATAATTAAGTAACCGGTATGTAATATATAGCATAAGGAATATAGTCAAAATATTTTAGCAACTTTGTATGGTGATAGCTGGTAGCTAGAATTATCATGTATATAAATGTTGAATCACTGTGTTGTACACCTGAAACTAATGTAATACTGTGTGCCAACTACCCTTCAATAAAAAATAATTATCTAAAAAAAAAAAAAATTACAAAGAGCTCTAAAATATTCTACCAGGTACCAGCCTTCAGCAACTGCGAGAGCCCAATAAGCCTGCTGGCAGCAGGGAGGAGAGTACCCACACTCCAGGCTTCATGATGTGTATCTAGCTGCAAATATCTGCCTTGCATCTCTACCAAAAGTGCTGCAGTTCCCAAAGAAGTGAGGAACCATTTTTCTACTGCAATTTAACCCCATCCTGACCACCTCCTTTTCACCATTTACATCCTGCTTTAAGTATTTGATCCCCCTCACCCACACCTTCCCAGAGCAGCCCTTCTAAACTTCAGCTCCTTATAATTCTCTACCTCAGGCACTTGTCTTTTACCTTCATGATAATTCTCTCTGGCTGCAGTTTTTTTTTTTTTTGGAGGTTTACTAACTCCTCTCTTCTCTGTTTGGTTCAGCATTCAAAGCACAATGTCTGGCACACAAGTAAGAGGACAAAGTGAATCCATGCAATCCTCATAAACACTGTACGGGCCTCCTTGTCTGCGTTACAGATGAGGGTGCCTTGAGCTGAGCAATGAGACAGCCTGCAGGTAGGGGGCAGTGCTGGTATGACACACCTGGATGGGGAGTCACACCACTTCCCAAGCAGCTTCTGCGATCAACTGAGTCCAACCTGAGGCCATGCTGAGTACCCCTCTGCATTCCCTTACCAGCCCAGGCTCCAAACTGCCCCAGGAGTGATGGCCCACTGACAGCCTGAGGCTGCACGTCACAGTCCTACAGCAGAGACACCCTCCACCCTGCTCCCTACTTTCTACCACAGTCTCCCAAACCCCCTTGTCTGTCAGAGCACTAGTTCACAAAGGGATGAATCAGGAGTGGTGGCGGGTGACAGAAAAGGAGTTCAGGTGACACACTGAAAAACATTGTTATATTTTAATTTCGTTATCAGAAAACTAGCAAGCCAAAAATGTGCTTTCAGATACTATTCAATGATGTAAGATTTTCACTGCAAATAAATTTACTTAGTATAGTGAGTTGGTTTAAAGAAAATGATTAAGCAAACAGCAAGCACCTTGCATGGTGTGAGGGTCATGTGTAGATGGCTCACATCTGGGGAACACTCCTTTAGGACGGCTCTGCTGGCTCACATGATAGACTCCTGAGCAAGGCAAAGGGCAGGGCAGGGCAGGGCTGCAAGGGGAGCTACATTCAAATGCCCATCTTCCCACAAGCATCCTCCTGTGGGTCTCATCCTACCTCAAACAGCTTTTCTAGGCACTCAGTCAATAAAACAGGTCTTTTCCTAGGGGACAATTCTACTACTTCTTAAAAAAAAAAAAAGAATTTCCACATATTGCTACATCATTATAAACTGTGATGAGTGCTTTAAATGGATGAAGTTCCAAGTAGCCAGATTATCTTAGATCAGGCACATCAAGGCAGGGAATATGAATCTAATCTAAATGCAACCAGAAGCTACTGAAGGCTTAGGATTCTGTTTACCTTATTGCCGGGGTAGAGGATGATATGGGAGGGGACAAGAATGTAGGTAGGTTCTTAGAAAGCTGCTGCAGTAGTTCAGAAGGCTTGGGCCCAGGAGGTGGTTATGATGAAGGAGAGGAACAATGGGCTGGATATAAAGTTTCTACCACACCACTATGCAAACATTCATTCAACAGACATGTACTGAGCCAACTCCAGGGCTAGCTTCTATCCTTGGCTCTTAAGAATTAGGGTCAAACAATTCTATGCTCATAGAGTGTACTTGTGGGGTAAAGGGACAACAGAAACATTCAACAGAAGCTCAGACAGTGGTAAATGCTCTGTTGAAAATAAAAGAGGAAAAGATGACTGGTGAGACCACTTAGGTGGTTAGGATGAGCTACTAGGAAGAGGTGACAAATCTCATGAAAACCTTATACTTGTAACAAGTCTCAATTAATGATATCCACTAACATCACTACCATTAATACAAAACAAAGAAATGGGTGAAGACTTTTCCATCAGAAGTGCTTAAATGTCCCAATATTCTTCCTTTATTGACTCTCCAAGACAATCACACCTGGACGCCCATTTTAAAGACAGGAAGCCACCTGGCAGCCTCTTGCACATCTGTCTAACCTGCTGTTTTCTTCTTTGAAAGCAGAGTGTGGTTTCTGAGGCTAATATGAAATATGGAAAGCCTCCAATAAACACTGAAGTACCCTGTCACTTTGTAATAAAATCTATAGATGGGACACCAAGAGACAGCAGAAGGCTTATTTTTACCTGTCCTCAATGCCTAACTACATGAACAAGAAACAACAAGTGGTAAACTGCAGGAACATAATGCAGACAGCAGGTGACTGACCACCTTGAGTACAAGCCAGCGCCAAATCAAGCTGGAGGCTGATTCGGCAGAAAATGTCTCCTGACATAGACAACAGAGATTTCAGGACACATACAACATGTCTGTGATCTGACCTTTCTTTGTACCTCCTATCTCAAGGGTATGAAGCATTTGCTTAAGTATATCTGCTATACTGAAGATAGAGTTTTATGTGTCATGGCCTAAAAAAGGCCTCAAACAACAGGCTCATTTCATAAACAGTGCAATAAAGAATTGCATTCTCAAAAACAAAGCTCCCTTTCCCAACAGCCCTGACCCCCTCCTCCAGCCCCGACTAACTGGGTCATGCCTAAAGAGTCCTTATTACAATAACTTTCTTATGGAGCAGTATATTTGCAACACAATTTCATGCTGACAGCGTCACTGCAAGTTATGTGAGCAAGCACACATCACTCCTGAGATTTTTCCTTGACCTCAGTTAGGAGTGCAGGAACTCCAGCTTTGAAAGTGGAAGCAGCCCAAATCTTCTTCACCCTGCTCCCTGGCAGAAAGCTTTGAGACATTCATAGTTCCCCTGTTCCTAAGAGTTAAGTGTGGAGTCAACACTGTTCTTTTAGAAAATTCCAACTCTGCCAACAGGAAAACTCCATGCCAGTGGCCAAGTTTCTATAAAGGAAAACCCATCAGGCTATCATCAGACTTCTCAACAGAAACCTTACAGGCCAGAAGAGAAAGGCAGGATATATTTAATGCAATGAAACAGAAGGGCCTTGAACCAAGGATACTGTATCCAGCAGGACTATCAATTAAATATGAAGCAGGGATTAAACAATTTCCAGACAAGCAAAAGTTGAGGGAATTTGCCTCCCACAAACCACCTCCACAGGGACTGCTCTAGATGGGAGCACTCCTAAAAAGAGCACAAAAGAAAACACCCAACACATGAAGAAGGGAGCAGGAGGAAAAAGAAGGGAGAGAAATAAAGAATGATCAGACCGTGTTTATAATAGTTCAATAAGCAAGTTAAGTTAGACAGTAAGATAGTAAACAAGCTAACCTTGAACCTTTGGTAACCACAAACTTAAAGCCTGCAATGGCAATAAGTACATACCTTTCAAAAATCAAAATGTAAATAGACTGAATGCACCAATCAAAAGAGACAGAGCAATAGAATGGATAAAAAAGCAAGACCCATCCATATGCTGCTAACAAGAGACTCACCTCAAACCCAAAGACATGCACAGCCCTAAAGTCAAGGGATGGAAAAAGATATATCATGCAAACAACAAAGAGAAAAAAGCAGGTGTAGAACTACTAGTATCAGACAAAATAGACTTCAAAATAAAGAAAGTAACAAAAGATAAAGATGGACATTACATAATGATAAAGGGCTCAGTCCAACAAGAGGATATAACCATTCTAAATATATATGCACCCACTACAGAAGCACCAACATATGTGAAGCAAATACTAACAGAATTAAAGGAGGAAATAGAATGCAATGCATTCATTTTGGGAGACTTCAACACACCACTCACACCAAAGGACAGATCCACCAGACAGAAAATAAGTAAGGACACAGAGGCACTGAAATACACACTAGAACAGATGGACCTAATAGACATCTATAGAACTCTACATCCAAAAGCAACAGGATACACATTCTTCTCAAGTGCACATGGAACATTCTCCAGAATAGACCACATACTAGGCCACAAAAAGAGCCTCAGAAAATTCCAAAAGATTGAAATCCTACCAACCAACTTTTCAGACCACAAAGGCATAAAACTAGAAATAAACTGTACAAAGAAAGCAAAGAGGCTCACAAACACATGGAGGCTTAACAACATGCTCCTAAATAATCAATGGATCAATGACCAAACTAAAATGGAGATCCAGCAATATATGGAAACAAATGACAACAACAACACTAAGCCCCAACTACTGGGGATAATAAAAAGCCCCAACTACTGGGGATACAGCAAAAGCAGTCTTAAGAGGAAAGTATATAGTAATCCAGGCATATTTAAAGAAGGAAGAAAAATCCCAAACAAATGGTCTAATGTCACAACTATCGAAATTGGAAAAAGAAGAACAAATAAGGCCTAAGGTTAGCAGAAGGAGGGACATAATAAAGATCAGAGAAGAAATAAATAAAATTGAGAAGAATAAAACAATAGAAAAAAATCAATGAAACCAAGAGCTGATTCTTCGAGAAAATAAACAAAATAGATAAGCCTCTAGCCAGACTTATTAAGAGGAAAAGAGAGTCAACACACATCAACAGAATCAGAAACGAGAAAGGAAAAATCATGACGGACCCCACAGAAATACAAAGAATTATCAAAGACCACTATGAAAACCTATATGCTAACAAGCTGGAAAACCTTGAAGAAATGGACAACTTCCTAGAAAAATACAACCTTCAAGACTGACCAAGGAAGAAACACAAAAGTTAAACAAACCAATTACGAGCAAAGAAATTGAAACGGCAATCAAAAAATTACCCAAGAACAAAACCCCCAGGCCATACGAATTTACCTTGGAATTTTATCAAACTTACAGAGAAGACATAATACCTATTCTCCTTAAAGTTTTCCAAAAAATAGAAGAGGAGGGAATACACCCAAACTCATTCTATGAAGCCAACATCACCCTAATGCCAAAACCAGGCAAAGACCCCACCAAAAAAGAAAATTACAGACCAATATCGCTGATGAACGTAGATGCAAAAATACTCAATAAAATATTAGCAAACCGAATTAAAAAATATATCAAAAGGATCATACACCATGACCAACTGGGATTCATCCTAGGAATGCAAGGATGGTACAACATTAGAAAATCCATCAACATCATCCACCACATCAACAAAAAGAAAGACAAAAACCACATGATCATCTCCATACATGCTGAAAAAGCATTCAACAAAATTCAACAGCCATTCATGAGAAAAACTCTCAGCAAAATGGGTATAGAGGGCAAGTACCTCAACATAATAAAGGCCATATATGATAAACCCACAGCCAACATCATACTGAACAGCGAGAAGCTGAAAGCTTTTCCTCTGCAATCTGGAACAACACAGGGATGCCCACTCTCCCCACTGTTATTTAACATAGTACTGGAGGTCCTAGTCACGGCAATCAGACAAAACAAAGAAATACAAGGAATCCAGATTGGTAAAGAAGAAGTTAAACTGTCACTATTTGCAGATGACATGATATTGTACATAAGAAACCCTAAAGACTCCACTCTAAAACTTCTAGAACTATTATCGGAATATAGCAAAGTTGCAGGATACAAAATTAACACACAGAAATCTGTGGCTTTCCTATACACTAACAAAGAAACCAATAGAAATAGAAATCAGGAAAAACAACTTCATTCACAACTGCATCAAAAACAATAAAATACCTAGGAATAAACCTAACCAAAAGAAGTGAAAGACCTATACCCTGAAAACTACAAGACACTCTTAAGAGAAATTAAAGAGGACAGTAACAAATGGAAACTCATCCCATGTTCTTGGCTAGGAAGAATTAATATCGTCAAAATGACCATCCTGCCCAAAGCAATATACAGATTTGATGCAATCCCTATCAAATTACCCACAAAATTCTTCAACGAACTGGAACAAATAGTTCAAAAATTCATATGGAATCACCAAAGACCCCAAATAGCCAAAGCAATCCTGAGAAAGAAGAATAAACTTGGGGATCTCACTCCCCAACTTCAAGCTCTACTTCAAAGCCACAGTAATCAAGACAATTTGGTACTAGCACAAGAACAGAGCCACGGACCAGTGGAACAGATTAGAGACTCCAGACATTAACCCAAACATATATGGTCAATTAATATTTGATAAAGGAGCCATGGACATACAATGGGGAAATAACAGTCTCTTCAACAGATGGTGCTGGCAAAACTGGACAGCTACATGTAAGAGAATGAACCTGGACCATTGTCTAAACCCATACACAACAGTAAATTCGAAATGGATCAAAGACCTGAATGTAAGTCATGAAACCATAAAACTCTTAGAAAAAAACATAGGCAAAAATCTCTTAGACATAAACATGAGTGACCTCTTCTTGAACATATCTCCCCAGGCGAGGAAAACAAAAGCAAAAATGAACAATTAGGACTATATTAAGCTGAAAAGCTTCTGTACAGCAAAAGACACCATCAATTGAACAAAAAGGTACCCTACAATATGGGAGAATATATTTGTGAATGACAGATCCGATAAAGGCTTGACATCCAAAATATATAAAGAGCTCACCCACCTCAACAAACAAAAAACAAATAATCCAATTAAAAAATAGGCAGAGGAACTGAACAGACAGTTTTCCAAAAAAGAAATTCAGATGGCCAACAGACACATGAAAAGATGCTCCACATCACTACTTATCAGAGAAATCCAAATTAAAACCACAATGAGGTATCACCTCACACCAGTAAGGATTGCCACCATCCAAAAGACAAACAACAACAAATGTTGGTGAGGTTGTGGAGAAAGGGGAACTCTCCTACACTGCTGGTGGGAATGTAAATTAGTTCAACCATTGTGGAAAGCAATATGGAGGTTCCTCAAAATGCTCAAAATAGACTTACCATTTGACCCAGGAATTCCACTCCTAGGAATTTACCCTAAGAATGCAGCAGCCCAGTTGAAAAAGACATATGCACCCCTATGTTTCTCGCAGCACTATTTACAATAGCCAAGAATTGGAAGCAACCTAAGTGTCCATCAGTAGATGAATGGATAAAGATGTGGTACATGTACACAATGGAATACTATTCAGCCATAAGAAGAAAACAAATCCTACCATTTGCAACATGGATGGAGCTAGAGGGTATTATGCTCAGTGAAATAAGCTAAGTGGAGAAAGAGAAATACCAAATGATTTCACTCATCTGTGGAGTATAAGAACAAAGGAAAAACTGAAGGAACAAAACAGCAGCAGAATCACAGAACCCAAGAATGGACTAACAGGTACCAAAGGTAAAGGGACTGGGGAGGATGGGTGGGTAGGGAGGGAGAAGGGGGGGAAGAAGAAAGGGGGTATTATGATTAGCATGCATAATGTGGGGGGTGGGAGAAAGGGGAGGGCTGTGCAACACAGAGAAGATAAGTAGTGATTCTACAACATTTTGCTGTGCTGATGGACAGTGACTGTAATGGGGTTTGTTGGGGGGACTTAGTATAGAGGAGAGCCTAGTAAACATAATATTCTTCATGTAATTGTAGATAAATGATAACAAAAAAAAAAAGAGAAAGAAAAGGGGGATTACTCCCTGATAGGATAAAACTAACTGCAAATCAATGATTAATGCATGCTTTACATATCCTTAATTTTGATCTTTTAAAGGGTGTCAGATGATCAGCTATGGAAGTACATTTTTCTGATAATATTCCTTTCTCTTAAGAAAAAAAAAAAAAGCAGTTCCTGTGTGGTGATCTCCAATACGTTCTTCACAATTTTATAAAGGGCATATCAAAGTGTGGGCAAAGGGTCTGTTGGTGTTTATACAGAGGATCAAAGCCTAATTTGGCTACCCAGAAAACAAATTAAGATACAATATGAAGAAGAACTTCCAACATCAACATCCTCTGGAAGAGTCATTCCAGAAGATGATCATCAAAAAACTTCAACAAAGATCCTGGTGCTCTTGCAGTTGTAGCTGCATTCATCCCACCGGTTCCTGGACTTGCCATTGGAATGAAGAAGGAGATATCTAAGCTGGCCTGTGCATACAGTAAAACAACAAATTTGACTGGATCTATACTGTCGGAACTCAACCAAGAATTAGGAGAAGTTCAAGTTGTAGTGCTACAAAATCATGCAACTATAGACTATCTACTGTTAAAAGAACATATGGGATGTGAACAGTTCCCAGGAATGTGTTGTTTTAATTTGTCTGATTTTTCTCAAACTATTCAAATTCAGTTAGACAATATCCATCTTATCATTGATAAGTTTTCACAAATGCCTAGGGTACCTAACTGGTTTTCTTGGTTTCACTGGATATGGCTGGTAATTGTAGGTCTGCTTTTGTTATGTAGCTGTATTCCTATTATGTTAATGTGTGTACACAATTTAATTAGTAGTTTAAAACCTATACATGTTTATGTTACTCTACAAGAAGATATGTCAAAGAAATAATCAATCTTCCCATGTTTTCTTCCATCTGCTACTTCTATAGCTTTTCTTCTTCCTTCCTAATTACAACCCTTTAGTAGAATTCATGCCTCATATCGAAAATTACCGAGTATCATAATTCTTCCAAGTGGTAAAGATACCTCAAGACAAATGCTGGGCATAGAAGCCACAGGGCATAAATATGCAAAGAAGTAAAAAGCTAACCTTTTCAAACAATATGGCTTCTCTCTCACTTACCAACTTTACATCTCCCTGTATGGCCCCGGAAGATGACTGCTTAGCCAGAGACGGGTAAGATTCCTCAAGGGAGGAACAACCTAAGACAGGCACAGTCGCAGGGGGGCCATCAGGTGAGAAATTGGGGATCAACAGCGATGAGGCTTAGAACCTCACCACCCCCTCTTTTGAGAGAAATCTTCTGCATCCGTGGATGTTTTGTTGCCCTTGTCTAGCTTGGATTAATACTTAGTCTATAGGCACAGACCTGATCATCTACATTTGCCCTCTTACAGCACTAAATTATGTTTTCTACCTTTATCTTGCATCTACCTACCACTTCAGCATTTTATTAAAAATAATAATAATAATAATAATAATAAGGGAGAAATGTGGGATTCACATATAAATCAAGTATAAAAATCAAATAATCATATCTGACTTGATTGTTTATAGTTCATGATGCGTGATCAAAACTGAAAGTTTCTGTGATATGACTGCCCTTGTACTGTTCACCATGTAAGAACTTACTCACTATGTAAGAATTTGTTCACCATGTAAGAACTTGTTCGTTATGCTTCAGAAGATTGGAGACTGTTGAGAATTAGGCTTGGGGTTGATTAATGATTGTGCATTGAGTCCCCTATACAGAATTTTATTGTTGTTAACAACCATTTGATCAATAAATATGAGAGATGCCCTCTCAAAAAAAAATTAATTAATTAAATTAAATTAAATTAAAGTAGAAAAAAAATAGTAGCTACCATCTAGGACAATACTCACCCAATCAACCCGAGATCACCAGGGTTCAACAAAGTTTGACAGGAGTTAGTTTACTGACCCATTGTAGTGTGGGAGCTGCCCCACAGCCCCTTGCAAAACTTATCCCTAAGACCCACAACAACACTGAGGGTTGTATTCGTATGGTAACTTTCCTCATGAGGAAATTAAAGTTCAGACAAGTGTCCTTCCTCTAAGTCACATGGCGAGTAAACTCTTGTCCATCTCACCCCAAACCCTCACAGAGCAACGCAGAATACCACACCCCAGCCTGCACACACCCATAAAATATTCTTTTACACACTGTAAGCCAGTGGTTCATAGACTTCTTTGTTTAACCACAGGAGGAAACTTTGCTTCAATTAAAATCCTACTAAAACCATAAGCAAACACGCAGACCCATATCTGAGGCACAGGATGATACCCTCCTTAAGAAATGCCTTCAGCCTCTAGGGCAAGGCAGTCAGTGCTACTGTGTGCTTTTAAAATATTTCACTCAACTTATCTGGACAGGCCATCTGGGTCTGCACTTTCTCACTTTCTTGATGTTTAAACATTAGACAGCCATTCTGAAAGGTGGAGGACAGAACTGGCCACTTTACTCAGACAGCAATCATCAATCACTTCATAGTTCTATAGCCCCAGCATTCCTGGCTGAAGGAACAGCAAAAGAAAAGAAAGAGAGACTAGAATTAGGAGGTAGAGTTCAGTGGAAGGTGTTTATATGAAGCGCCTGAAGCATGCGGCTTGAGTGACTTTGAGGGAAAGTCAGGGGAGGTGTCAGGAGTGAACAGAGGAGTGCTCTGTAAATGGCCTTCAGTGTTACACTGAGCACTATGGACTCTTCTGTTTTTGCAAAATTAAGTGGACAAATGATATACTTAGATCACAAATATGCCTAAGAATAATTAATGTCTTAGAGGAATAGCTTGATTCTACTTTTAGTTAAAAAAAAAGTGATATGAATTAATATGTAGTTTACAAATTAAAATGGCATATAATGTGACTGTTTATTTCCGAGTACTTAGGAGGCCAGAGGCAGCAGGACATGTATTGTCTTGTTTGATCTTCCTGTCAGGATCTGTGTCAGTGTTTGGTCAGCTGACAGAGACATGGGAGAAGGTCCATCTCTGCAAGGAACCTGTATTGGCAGGAGGAGACCCTGTCTGGGCACGGAGGAGCAAACTCACAGCATGTGAGACACTGTCTACTGGTTTCTGGGTCACCCCAGCAGCTGACGTGCTCCTGGCAGGCTACTGAGGTGACCACAGCACAGGTGTGTCAGGTACTGCTGAAGGCAGAGTCGTCCCCTCAGCCCTCCTTTGCCTAGCTACTTTCCAGCTGGCAATCTATGCTGGCCAGGGAGATATAAGCCAATGCCAGGCAGTCGGGTGGGACTTCCGGGTAAGCTTTGCCTTCCTCAGCTCATGGACCCCTCCATCCTTCGCCATCCTTCTTATTCCTGACAAAGCTATAGCCATGGTGCCTGGCAGTCCAGCTCCTACTTTGAGACTATGAGAATGACAACATGTTAAGGAAGGTGGCACAGAGAGGACAGAAAGTGCCTAGGCCGTGGAACATCTGTGAGCCTTGAACCTCCAAGACATCTTGTCATGAGAACCACATCGATCCATAAGTATTTAAGTCATCAATATTGGCTATTTCTTACTATCAATCAAATGCATTTATAATTGAGGCAAAAGATTTTCTGGTGACTCTCTGAGATTTCTTTTACCTGAAAGTAAGTGATTTCTACTGGAAGAAATGGTATTTCCTCCTATCAGTCACCGCCCTCAACACACACTCAGAACTGCCTTGTTGTATGCTCCTGGAGCAGATCAAAGAACTGTATCAAGAATTTTTTGTCTTTAAATAAGTACTGTATAAACAAATGCAAGGTATAAGAATACAAAAATCCCAAGCTTTGAAAATAACATATTTCAGTGGCACTCTACCTTGGTAATGTTACTTGAATGACTCATGGAATGTCCCAAAGTCTTCTCATTCTATAAGAAAACCAAACATCCGTTAATTATCCAGAAAACCAAACAAGTGATTAAAATATGCAGAGAACAAATAACTAATTATGACAATCCTCCTGACAAATCATTCCCTCAACTAGAACTTGCTGAGCACAAACTACTACATTCTTGGGCAGCTATCAGATACTAGAGAATTTGGCAAAGATGAATAAAACAACAGTCCCTGTCCTAAAGGAACTGGAAAAGAACAGAACAGGACTTGGAATTAACTGTAAAAATGAGAGGGTAGTAAATGATTTCTTAAGACACATCCAAGTACAGGTTCAGAGAACCTCAGAAGCAAGGTTCAGTTGTATGTGATGTAGTCCATGCTATGAGGAGCCATGTGGATGGTGGAGAAGCAAGCAGGACAGATGACTCCCACCCAGGTCATCTGTCTGTCAAATGTTAGGACACTGCACAGCTCACATCTGTTCCCTCAGGCCTATTTCTCTTCCTGGATTAGTCTCCTCCTTCTTACATACATCCCTCTACCTTCAGTCACAAAGTTTCATATCAAATTCTTCCTTTTTAATGTCTCTCAATCTCAAATCTCATCTTCATTTGTATTGTCAATGGCTTATTTTACATTCTCTTAATTACTCACTTGAATTCTTCAATAACTTACTACCTGGTCTCTCTGCTGTTAAATCAACCTCCCTGATAAAAAATTGTTATGGACAATTATGTTGCAGCCCCTCAAAATCCACATGTTGAAGTTCTAACCCCTGCCCAGTACTGAGAATGTGACTATATTTGGAAATAAAGTCTTTAAAGAGGTAATTTCATTAAAATGAAGTCATTATGGAGGGCCCTAATCCAATATGAATGGTGTCCTTATAAGAAGAGAAAATTAGAACACAGATAGAACACAGATGAATGGTGTCCTTATAAGAAGAGAAAATTAGAACACAGATAGAAGACCAGGGGAAGACACAGGGAGAAGATGGCCATCTAAAAGCCAAGGAAAGAGGCTGCAGAAGAAACCAAAACTGACACTTTGATCTAAGACTTTTAGCCTCCAGAAGAGCAAGAAAATTAATTCCTGTTGTTTAGACAACCTGTGGTATTTTTGTGATGGCAGTCCTAGCAAATGAATGCAATAACCTTCCCATCAAAACTTCTTCTTAAAAAAAGTGAATGTTCCAAATGTAAGTGATTTTTAAAAATAAGAAAGTAACCTTCCCTGAATCTACTCATCTTTGCTCTAAATCCAAATGAGTAAAAAAACAAAACAAAACCAAAAAAACCTCACTGCAAACAGAAGATATGAGGAATTTGTGTTTTTAACTTTATCTAGCCTCAATTCAGTTAACAGGTTATGCAATAGCCATAGGGAAAACCAGACAAGGTTGAGATACAATTAGCAGGTAAAGTGTTTGGACAGTCAAAAGTACAAAGGAATTGTGGATCATTTAAAAACTCCTTTGAGGAAGAGTTGTTTCCATTCCACCATGGCCCTCCTTGAAGAGAGCTAGCAATCGAGAAAGTTTCACTTTCCCCTTCTCCTCAACCCACAAATTACAAGACAGCCTTGACTTTTGTACATTTGGCTTTTGAAAACTCGGTACCTCTCAAATGCTGATTGTGGGTAAAATTGAAACATTTCCAGAATATCTCACCTGGCTTTAGTATATCTGCATATCAATAGGCATTCAGAGGTGGAAAGAAGTATGGCTTTAGTGTATTTGCATCTTTCCTCAGGGGTGGAGAAGTTCATCTCCATATCAGTTGGGTAATTACCTGGGCAACAGAGGGCTTATCTATACCTGAGAGGTGAGGGGAAGGGCTGGTGTGGTTGCTACTTGAGCAGAGAAGACGGACGGCCTGGGACTGGAGTTTGTGAGCAATAAACGGGTTTTAAACTTTATTTCTCCCTTTGACTGATTTTGGTTTTTAGAGGTATTTTGCCCCGGGATTTCCATTCCCCGGACTGGCACTGATGAAGAAACACTTCATGATCTCCCAAGTGGCCTGCCAGCCAGCCCTTGTTTTGGCAATGTTGTCTCCTTTGTCTTTATAGCAATGCATTCATGTAATTTTTTAAACATTTTTATTATATTCTCTTCTTATAATTCTGAGTAGAAATAGAAGTTCAGATCTCTTAAGCGTAAAGTAATACAGACACTGCTATTAAGTGTTGAGCCGCAACAGAATGTTTCTTGGTCTTAAGCTAGTCAAACAGACAGTTATAAAGGAAAAGAACAAAATTATAAAGTATGTTCAAAGTGTTGGTAAAATGTCACCAAAGAGTGTTTCTAAAAGATCAGACTTAATTAGGAATTTCAATTATCTTACACAGGATTTCACTCACTGAGAAAGGAGAATGCTTCTGCAGAGAACAGGTGAATCTGTAACCACTCAAGTTAACACTCATGAGTGAAGAACGTATTAGGGACAAACACAGGACACTACTGTGAATCAAGGCTTAAAGGCTGGACTCACGGTTGGTACCCTCCTTTCTCAGAGGAGGCCCCATGAGCTGCCACACTAACACCACACACTTCCCTGGCTTGCTCTCATCCCATCTCTTTGGCAGCTCTTTTTGTCTATGATAAGCAGGAGAGCTCCTCAGAACGCACGCAGCTCCATGACCTTCTCATTGGTTGTCTCCCTCATTCCAATGCCTTCTTTGTGCATTTACTGCACTTGAATCATTTAGCGATCTTACTAAAATACAGATAGTGATTTCTTAGGTCTGAGGTGGATAGAGATTTGCATTTCCAATAAGCTCCCGCAGGAGACTCCCTTGCTGCTGGGCCCCAGACCACACTTCAAGATGCAAGTTTCATTCTAAATCCTGGGCCAAATAATTCATGATTTATGACTTTTTTTTTTCAGCATAACTGAATATGACTCATGTTTTAAAAGCAAATCACAACTATTGTAAATGTACATTTCTGTGTAATGGATGGCAGTGAGCTCACAACTGACAATACAAATGAATCAATCAGGAAACAGGTTGATACATGTATTAGGAAAGACATACTGAGGGTGTGAGAAAGAAATATTCTGTTAATGTAAGAAGTTACCAAATCTCAAAGATAAAAGAAAAGCTCTGTTGAAGAAAAAGGAACATTTCACAGCTTAATCAGTCTAGTCAGTGATGTTTTGCAAGTCTGTGCATGGCTACAATAGAATGTACCTTGAGAGTAGAACTGAGAAGTAGAGCCAGTAGAGACCAAACAAGCCCTGGAAAGTAGAAGCCAAGAATAATCAAGAGGACAATGAGATGAGATGTCTAAGCAAGTGTTTGGGATTCTGTGTAAGAGTCAAACAATAAAACTTAATGTGGCAGTTTCCCTGAAACTTTGACCAGGACGAGTTACTAAAACACAACAACAAATAACTATGTTTCACAGACTTTTCTGTCTACCCAGTACCCATCCCCCCAGCAGAACTCCAACTCTGCTCTTGAGCAGCAGTGGACCCAACTACAAGTTCTCACTTTCTCACACTCTGTGCAGTTCAGGTAAATACGTAAGGAAGTTCTCTCTGAATTGAGGTTGTAGGGGAAAACATTCTTCCCCTAGTACAGCCGTTGCTCCTTTCTCTAGCATTCCTCCTTCCCTTATCCACCCTGGAATACAGAGGTCATGCCAGGAGGTACAGCAGTCACCTTGGGATCATGAGAAGGGAAAGAAAGGTACACAATAGAAATCTCAAACTTTCTGTTCTTGATGTCGGGGTTCTTGTTTGCGGAGTCAAAGAATGAACTTAGCAAGCACCCAAGGTAGGAGAGCCAGGGAGAGGCTTTTATTTAGAGATACAGTGAGAGGACAGAGCTCCTGGCTCACGCCAGGAGGGGACAAGAGAGCCCGTGGTGGTGCGCTTGTCTAGGGGATTTATAGGTGGTTGAGAGACAAAGGGTTAGGGATGCAGACCTGCTAAATGGTCCCCAAATATTTATGTTTGAAGAGACACCAAGTTTCTTACCAGTCTTCTGGATTATTTTGCAGAGTTAACACAAGAAATTTACTGCTCTGATTCTTTCCCAGAATAGCAGCTTCTTGGTTTGGGAGCACATTAATCAAGACTACCTGTCCTGCTCCCAAGGTGGGGTGGGTTATTGTCTGTTTGCTAAAGAGTAAGTTAAGAATCTTATTTCTTAACTTCCTGGGTGTTAAAAGGCAATCTTATCTTTAAGGTGGAATCCTTCCTTTCTGTTTCCACTATGTTGTTTGTGAGCCTGCATGCTATATTAATTGCCCAGATTATATATTACTTGATTAGGAGCTGGAGGAAGAAAAGCAGCAGCTGGGTAAAGTTAAAGAAGATAAGCTGGGCCTTTTAGCAGGCTAAAGTATATTTTACAATAGCCTCATTTAATTGACACAATGAAGACATGGGCTAAGCTGAGCTATTTTCTTATCTGGGGGATGTTTAAACAGGCCAAGTTACTCCTGCTTTTTAGTCTTAACTAATCTCACTGAAGAATGCTTATATTCCTACTTTGATATTTTACTTTAGAGAATTAATGTGACTCTGACTTTGCTTAATTGTTTAATACGGAGTTTTGGTAGGGGTCTTTTTCTGGAAGCCTTCACCCTTCTCTGACTACATGTTCGGTCCCTGTCTCAGTCTCAGGACTCCTTTACAATGTAAAATATTGAAGGCTCCCAAAACCTTTTGTTTATGTGGATTAATTATATCTATTGATATTTACCATATTAGAAATATAGAAAACTTTTAAAATATGAATCTCTTAATTCATCTAGAATTAATAAACTCAGTTAATATAAATATTTCTATGAAAAATAATGACTTTTTCAAACAAAAAATATCAGTGAGCAGAGGAGCATGGTTTTATATTTTTGTAAATGTTGTTATTGTCTAATTAATTAGATGATAGCTGGATTTCCATAACTGTTTATACATTTAACCTCTTCTATTATTTGAAGTAAATGAAGAACTGAGTGAAAACCAGACAATTCAACAACACTGGCAGACTTTAAGACCTCATATCCAACAATGGACCAAACTAATGCAGACACAAAACACCAAACTTAGGCAATACAGCTAAAACAGTGCTGGAGAGAGATTTGTAGCTGTAAGTGCTGATAAAAGAAAGAAGAATCTCAAATAAATTACTTCCACAATAAGAAAACTGGTAAGAAAAGAACAAACTATACTTAAAGCAAACAGAGGAAAAGACTATAGGGAATATTGATTAAATAAGGAATAGAAAACTGATAGAGAAAATCAGCAAAACTAGAAGTTGGTTATTTGATAGCACCCCACACACAAAAAAAAATCAAGAAACCATTATCTACCAAGTAAAAAACATAAAAAATAAAATATAATTCAATTACTAAAATTAGAAATAAAAGAGTATTCCTAACCTTACAGAATTATTCAATTCTCTACCAGACACAAAACACAAAGACAACCCAAGAATAGAAAACTACCAATATTCGTTATGAATACAGTCTTAAGAATTCTCAACAAAATACTAGCAAACCAAATCCAGTAGCAGATAAAAAGGATATACACTATGACTGAGTAGAATTTATACCAGAAATGCAAGGTTGGGCTAACAGCTGAAACTCACGGTAATACACAAGATGAATTAAAAAAGACGCAGAATAGAATCTGTGGCATCTTGCTGCACTGATGGACAGTGACTGCATTGGGATATGGGTGGGGAGTTGATAATATGGGTAAATGTAGTAACCATATCGTGTTTTCATGTGAAACATTCATAAGAGTGTATATCAATCATACCTCAATAAAAAATATAAAAAAACACATTAAGAAAAGTTTCAACAACAAAAAAAGACACAGAATAAACATTTGACAAAACTTAATATGTTTGACAAAAATCCAACACTTTTTCTGATAAAAACATTCAGCAAACTAGGAATACAACTTCCTAAACCTGATAAAAGTGCATCTAGAAAAAATCCACAGTTAACATCACACTTAATGATTAAAGAATGAATGGTTTCACATAAGATTAACAACTAGATGTCTACTCTTGCAACTTCTACTTAATACTGTAGTGAGGATTCTAGGTATCGTAATTAGGCAAGAAAAAAAATTCAGCTTGGAAAGGAAGAAGTAAAACTATCCCTGCAGGTGACATGATCTTACACACAGAAAATCCTGAGGACAAGAACAACATACAAAAAAATCAATTTATTCCTATACACTGTAAGTGAACAATCCAAAAACAAAATTTAGAAAACTCATTTACAGTATCATCAAAAAAGGTAAAATTCTTAGGAGTAACTTAAAATAAGTATAAAATTTATACTCAAACTACAAGGAATTTTTAAAGAAATGAAAGACCTAAACAAATGGGAAAATATCCTTTGTTCATGAATCAGATGATTTAAAATTGTTAGCATGGCAATACTTACCATTTGATCTACAGATTCAAGGGAATCTCTATCAACATCTCAGATGACACTAGGGCAACTAACAAGCTAATCCTAACATTCATTACATGGGACTCAGAAGAGCCAGAGTAATCTTGAAAAGGAAGAACAAAGCTATACTGATATCAAGACTTAGTAAAAGCTATAGCAATCAAAAGAGAATAATAATGGCATAAGAATAGCCCAATGAAGGGAAAAGAACAGAAAGTCCAGAAATAAGCCCTTACATTTATGGCTAACTAATTTTCAATGAGAGTGTAAGACTAGACACTGGAAAAATAATAGTTTTTTCAACAAATGAGTCTGGGACATCTGGACATCCACATGCAAAAAAGTGAAGCTGGACCCCTTCCTCACACTACACACCAAAATTAACTCAAATGGATCACATATCAAATATAAGAACTAAAACTATATAACTCTTAAAATATAATGTAGCCACAAAATCTTCCTGACCCTGAATTAAGCAAAGCCTTCTTAGACATGACACCAAAACCACAGAGAAAAGAAAAATAGGTTAACTGGACTTGATGAAAATTTGTTAACTTTTGTGCTTTAAAGTACAACAACAAAAAATGAAGAGAATACCTATAAAATGGAAGGGAATATTTGCAAATTATATATCTAATAAGGGACTTACATTTAGACTATATAAAACGTACTTATAATAATAAATATAACAAGTATAAAATGAGCAAAGGATCTAAACAGACATTACTCTAAAGAAAATATAGAAATGGTCAATGAACACATGCAAATAATACAGAACTTCAACTTGATAAGGAGCAGATACAAATAACTACAGGTAACATACCTAATGATAAAAGACTGAATGCTCCCTCCCTAATATTATGAACAAGGCAATGACGTTGGTTTTCACCATTTAAAAAAAATTTTTAATTAGGGTAAAATTCTTATAACATAAAATTTACCATCTTAACAAATTTTTTAAATTTTGTAATCATTAATTTACAATTACATGAAGAACATTATGGCTACTAGGCTCCCCCTTCACCAAGTCCTCCCCACACACTCCATTACAGTCACTGTCCATTAGCGTAGTAAGATGATGTAGTATCTATACTTGTCTTCTCTGTGTTGCACAGACCTCCCCATGCACCCCCCACAAATTATGCATGCTAATCGTAAGGTCCCCTTTCTTTTTCCCGGCCCTTACCCTTCCTTTCCCACCCATCCTCCCTAGTCCCTTTCCCTTTGGTAACTGTTAGTCCATTCTTGGGTTCTGTGATTCTGCTGCTGTTTTGTTCCTTCAGTTTTTCTTTGTTCTTATACTCCACATATGAGTGAAATCATTTGATACTTGTCTTTCACCACCTGGCTTATTTCACTGAGCATAACACCCTCTAGCTCCATCCACATTGTTGCAAATGGTAGGATTTGCTTTCTTCTTATGGCTGAATAATATTCCATTGTGTATATGTACTACATCTTCTTTATCCATTCATCTATTGATGGACATTTAGGTTGCTTCCATTTCTTGGCTATTGTAAATAGTGCTGTGATAAACACAAGGGTGCATCTGTCTTTTTCAAACTGGGCTGCTGCATTCTTAGGGTAAATTCCTAGAAGTGGAATTCCTGGGGGAAATAGTGTGTGTATTTTGAGCTTTTTGAGGAACCTCCATACTGCTTTCCACAATGGTTGAACTAATTTACATTCCCACCAGCAGTGTAGGAGGGTTCCCCTTACTCCACAACCTTGCCAACATTTGTTGTTGTCTGTCTTTTGGATGGCAGCAATCCTTACTGGGGTAAGGTGATATCTCATTGTGGTTTTAATTTGCATTTCTCTGATGACTAGCGATGTGCAGCACCTTCTCATGTGTCTGTTAGCCATCTGAATTTCTTCTTTGGAGAACTGTCTGTTCAGCTACTCTGCCCATTTTTTAATTGGATTATTAGCTTTTGGTTTGTTGAGGTGCATGAGCTTTTTATATATTTTGGATGTCAACCCTTTATCGGATCTGTCATTTATGAATATATTCTCCCATACTGTAGGGTACCTTTTTGTTCTATTGATGGCATCCTTTGCTGTACAGAAGCTTTTCAGCTTGATGTAGTCCCACTTGTTCATTTTTGCTTTTGTTTCTCTTGCCCGAGGAGATATGTTCATGAAGAAGTCATTCATGTTTATGTCCAAGAGAGTTTTGCTTATGTTTTTTTCTAAGAGTTTTATGGTTTCATGACTTACATTCAGGTTTTTGATCCATTTCAAATTTACTTTTGTGTATGGGGTTAGACAATGATCCAGTTTCATTCTCTTACATGTAGTTGTCCAGTTCTGCCAACACTAACTGTTGAAGAGGCTGTCATTTCCCCATTGTATATCCATGGCGCCTTTATCATATATTAATTGACCATATATGTTTGGGTTAATGTCTGGAGTCTCTATTCTGTTCCACTGGTCTGTGGGTCTGTTCTTGTGCCAGTACCAAATTGTCTTGATTACTGTGGCTTTGTAGTAGAGCTTGAAGTTGGGGTATGAGATCTACCTCCCCACTTTATTCTTCCTTCTCAGGATTGCTTTGGCTATTCGGGGTCTTTGGTGGTTCCATATGAATTTTTGAACTATTTGTTCCAGTTTGTTGAAGAATGCTGTTGGTAATTTGATACGGACTGCATTGAATCTGTAGATTGCTTTGGGCAGGATAGCCATTTTGACGATATTAATTCTTCCTAGCCAAGAACATGGGATGAGTTTCCATTTGTTACTGTCCTCTTTAATTTCTCTTAAGAGTGTCTTGTAGTTTTCAGGGTATAGGTCTTTCACTTCCTTGATTAGGTTTATTCCTAGGTATTTTATTCTTTTTGATGCTATTGTGAATGGAACTGTTTTCCTGATTTCTCTTTCTATTAGTTCATTGTTAGTGTATAGGAAAGCCACAGATTTCTGTGTATTAATTTTGTACCCTGCAACTTTGCTGAATTCCGATATATTAGTTCTAGTATTTTTGGAGTGGAGTCTTTAGGGTTTTTTATGTACAATATTATGTCACCTGCAAATAGGGACAGTTTGACTTCTTCTTTACCGATCTGGATTCCTTGTATTTTGTTCCTTTGTCTAGGACCACCTCTTTGCTGTGGCTAGGACCTCCAGTACTATGTTGAATAACAGTGGGGAGAGTGGGCATCCCTTACTTGTTCCCAATGTTAGGTGAAAAGCTTTCAGCTTCTCACTGTTCAGTATGATGTTGGCTGTGGGTTTGTCATATATGGCCTTTATTATGTTGAGGTGCTTGCCCTCTTACCCATTTTGCTGAGAGTTTTTTATCATGAATGGATGTTGAATTTTGTCGAATGATTTTTCAATGTCTATGAAGATGATCATGTGATTTTTGTCCTTCTTTTGTTGATGTGGTGGATGATGTTGATGGATTTTCAAATGTTATACCATCTCTGCATCCCTGAGATGAATCCCACTTGGTCATGGTGTATGATCCTCTAGATGTATTTTTGAATTGGTTTGCTATTATTTTGTTGAGTATTTTTGCATCTACGTTCATCAGGGATATTGGTCTGAAATTTTCTTTTTTGGTGGGGTCTTTGCCTGGATTTGGTATTAGGGTGATGTTGGCTTCATTGGATGAGTTTGGGAATATTCCCTCCTCTTCTATTTTTTGGAAAACTTTAAGGAGAATATGTATTATGTCTTCTCTGTATGTCTCACAAAATTCCGTGGTAAATCCATCTGGCCTGGGAGTTTTGCTCTCAGGTAGTTTTTTGATTACCACTTCACTTTCGTTGCTGGTAACTGGTCTGTTTAGATTTTCTGTTTCTTCCTTGGTCAGTCTTGGAAGGTTGTATTTTTCTAGAAAGTTGTCCATTTCTTCTAGGTTTTCCGACTTGTTAACATACAGGTTTTCATAGTATTCCCTAACAATTCTTTGTATTTTTTGGGGGTCCTTTATGATTTTTCCTTTCTTGATTCTGATTCTGTTGATGTGTGTTGATTCTCTTTTTCTCTTAATATATCTGGCTAAAGGCTTATCTATTTTGTTTATTTTCTCAAAGAACCAGCTCTTGGTTTCATTGATATTTTCTATTTTTTCTTCTCAATTTTATTTATTTCTTCTCTGATGTTTATTATATCACTCCTTCAGTTAACTTTAGGCCTCATTTGTTCTTTTTCCAATTTCGATAATTGTGACGTCAGACTATTCATTTGGATTGTTCTTCCTTCTTTAATTATGCTTGGATTGCTATATACTTTCCTCTTAAGACTGCTTTTGCTGTGTTCCACAGAAGTTGGGGCTTTGTGTTGTTGTTGTCATTTGTTTCCATATATTGCTGGATCTCCACTTTAATTTGGTCATTGATCAATTGATTACTTAGGAGCATGTTGTTAAGTCTCCATGTGTTTGTGAGCATTTTTGCTTTCTTTGTACAATTTACTTCTAGTTTTATACCTTCGTGGTCTGAGAAGTTGGTTGGTAGAATTTCAATCTTTCTGTATTTACTGAGGCTCATTTTGTGGCCTAATATGTGGTCTATACTGGAGAATGTTCCATGTGGACTTGAGAAGAATGTGTATCCTGCTGCTTTTGGGTATAGAGTTCTACAGATGTCTATTAGGTCCATCTGTTCTAGTGTGTTGTTGAGTGCCTTTGTGTCCGTACTTATTTTCTATCTTGTGGATCTGTCCTTTGGAGTGACTCGTATGTTGAGGTCTCCTAAAATCAATGCATTGCATTCTGCTTCCTCCTTTAGTTCTGTTAGTATTTGTTTCACATATGCTGGTGCTCCTGTGTTGGGTGCACATATGTTTATGATGGTTATATCCTCTTGTTGGACTGACCCCTTTTTCATTATGTGGTGTCCTTCTTTATCTCTTGTTACTTTCTTTGTTTTGAAGTCTATTTTGTCTGATACTAGTATTGCAGCACCTGCTTTTTTTTCCCTGTTGTTTGCATGAAATATCTTTTTCCATCCCTTGACTTTTAGTCTGTTCATGTCTTTGGGTTTGAGGTGAGTCACTTGTAAGCAGCATATAGATGGGTTTTGCTTTTTTATCCATTCTATTACTCTGTGTCTTTTGATTGGTGCATTCAGTCCATTTACATTTAGGGTGATTATTGAAAGATATGTACTTATTGCCATTGCAGGCTTTAGATTCATGTTTACCAATGGTTCAAGGTTAGCTTCTTTAGTATCTTACTGCCTAACTTAAGTTGCTTACTGAGCTATTATAAACACTGTCTGGGGATTCTTTCTTTCTCTCCCTTCTTATTCCTCCTACTCCATTCTTTATATGTTGGGTGTTTTATTCTGTGTTCTTTTGTGTTTCCTTTAACTGCTTCTGTGGGTAGTTGGTTTTATTTTTTGACCTTAGTTAGTATTTGGTTGGTCTACTTTCTTTGCTGTTATTTTATTTTCTCTGGTTACATCTATTCAGCCTCAGGAGTGCTCCCATCTAGAGCAGCCCCTCTAAAATACTCTTTAGAGGTGATTTGTGGGAGGCAAATTCCCTCAACTTTTGCTAGTCTGGGAATTGTTTAATCCCTCTTTCATATTTAAATGATAATCGTGCTGGATACAGTATTCTTGGTTCAAGGCCCTTCTGTTTTATTGCATTAAATATATCATGCCATTCTCTTCTGGCCTGTAAGGTTTCTGTTGAGAAGTCTGAAGTCTGATGATAGCCTGATGGGTTTTCCTTTGTAGGTGACCTTTTTCCTCTCCTAGGTGCCTTTAAAATTCTGTCCTTGTCCTTGATCTTTGCCATTTTAATTATGTGTGTTGGTGTTGTCCTCTTTGGGTCCCTTATGTTGGGAGTTCTGTGTACTTACGTGGTCTGAGCCATTATTTCCTCCCCCAGTTTGGGGAAGTTTTCAGCAATTATTTCTTCAAAGACACTTTCTATCCCTTTTCTCTCTCTTCTTCTTCTGGTACCCCTATAATGCAGATATTGTTCCTTTTGGATTGGTCACACAGTTCTCTTAATATTGTTTCATTCCTGGAGATTCTTTTATCTCTCTCTGCATCAGCTTCTATGTGTTCCTTTTCTCTGGTTTCTATTCCATCAATGGCCTCTTGTGTCTCATCTATTCTGCTTATAAATCCTTCCATAGATTGTTTTATTTCTGTAGTCTCTCCCCATACTTTGTCCATTAGCTCTTGTATTTTTCTCTGCAGCTCCATCAGCATGGTTATGACCTTTATTTTGAATTCTTTTTCAGGAAGATTGGTTAGGTCTATCTCTCCAAGCTCCTTCTCAGAGGTTGTCTCTGTTATTTTGGTCAGGATCAAATTCTTCTGCCTTTTCATGGCAATAGAGGTAGTTGTGGGGAACTGGCATGTGTGTCGGCTGGGAGAACATCCGTTCTTGCTGGTTTGTGGCCTTCCTCTCCTGGGAGAATGGCGACCCCTAGCAGCTTGTGCTGGGCAGCTGTGCACAGATGGGGTCTCTGATTCTTGCCCGGATGCTGTGAAAGAAGCTCTGCCATGCTGCTGTGGGCATGGCCAGCCTCAGGCTGCTACTCCATTATGGTGGTGCCGTGCCAGAGGGGGAACGGGTGGGAGGCTCTTTTTTGCCATGAGGGGCCTCTGAGCTTCACTGCCGCCCAGGGGCTTAGGGCACCCGGAGTTCCCTGTGATTCCCAGCTGCTGGGCTAAGTGTCCCTGGATGCTTCCGTCCAGCTGTGGGGTCCCTGTCCCTTTAAGACTTTCAAAAAGGACTCGCTTTTCTTTGTCCCAGTGGTGCCGGCTGTGGGGACCTAGTAGCAGGTTTTACTGTCCCCTTTCCCTAGTATGCAGCACCCCATGCACTGTGTGGCTGCGCTCCTGGTGCAGATGGCTAGGGCTGGGTATTTAGCAGTCCTGGGCTCCCTCTCCCTCCCAGCTCCAACTCCTCTCCTCCTGCCGGGAGCTGGGGTGAGGGGCACTCGGGTGTCACCAGGCCATGGCTTGTATCTTACCCCCTTCATGAGGCGCTGGGTTCTCACAGGTGTAGATGTAGCCTGGATGTTGTTCTGTATCTTCTGGTCTGTCTTTTAGGGATAGTTGTATTTGTTGTATTTTCAAAAGTATATATGGTTTTGGGAGGAGATTTCTGCTGCTCTACTCATGCCGCCATCTTGGCTCCTCCTTCCATCTTGGCAATTTTTCAGTATACAGTTCAGTATTAAGTATATTCATGCTGTCATGCAACCAATCTCCAGAAATTTTTCATCTTGCAAAAACTGAAACCTGTACACATCAACAAACCCTATTTTCCTGTCTCTCCAATGCCTAGCAACCACCATTCTACCTTCCATGAATTTGACTACCATGGATACATGACACAAGTGGAATAATACAATATTTGTCTTTCTGTGACTGGCTTATTTCACTTTCCAAGTCCATGCTGTAGTATGTGTCAGAATTCATTCCTTTTAAAAGGCTAAGTAAAATTCCATTATATGTAATATACAATATTTTGTTTATCCATTCATCCATAAATGGTCAACTGTGCTGATTCCACCTTTTGCCTATAGTAAATAATGTTGTTATGAATATAGGTGTCCAAATATCTCTTTGAGACCCTGTTTTCAACTCTTTTGGATATTTACCCAAAAATGGAATTACTAGATCAAATAGTAATTTCCTCTTTAATTGTTTGAGGAACCATCCTGTTTTCCACAGCACCTGCACCATTTTACACTCCCAGCCACAGTGCACAGGATTCCAATTTCTTCACATCCTAAGACTTTTTTTTTTAATTGCTGTCCTGATGTGTATGAATGGTATATATAAATACCTGATGGTATTTCATTGTGGTTTTTGATTTGAATTTCCCTAATGATTAGTGATGCTGGATTTCTTTTCATATGCTTGTTGGCCATTTATGTATCTTCTTTGGAGAAATGTCAATTCAAGTCCTTTGCCCATTTTAATTAGGCATTTGTTTGCTGTTGAGGTGTACGAGTTCTATATATATTCTGAATATTAACCTCTTACCAGATCTCTGGTTCGCAAATGTTTTCTGCCATTCCACAGGTTGCGTTTTCACTCTGCTGATTGTGTCCTTAATCCAACCATGCCAAATTCAATGTATAAAGCTCTTCCTCCTATGTTTTCTTCTTAGAATTTTATAGTTTATGTTTAGGTAAGCCTTTGATGAATTTTGAATTAAATTTGTATACTGTGTAAGGGTCCTACTACTTCATTCTTTTGATGTGGATATCCAGTTTTTGCAACATTTGTTGAAAAGACTGCCCTTTCCCTGTTGAACTGTTTTGACATTCTTGTCAAAAATCATTTGACCATATATGTGATGGTTTATTTCTGGGCTCTTTATTCTATTCCACTGGTCTAAAGTTCTGTCTTTGTGCCATCATTTAAATTACTGTAGCTTATAACAAGTTCTGAAATCAGAAGTGTGAGACTTCCAAGTTTGTCATTTTAGAAATATTGTTTTGGTTATTCTGGGTCCCTTGAAATTCTATATGAATTTTAGGATGAATTTTCTGGGTATTACTAACCTCTTAACAACATTAAGTTTTCCAATCCATGAACACAACAGATGTCTTTACATTTATCTACATCTTCTTTAATTTCTTTCAGCAGTGTTTTTTGTTTTTTTTTCCCCCACGCAAGAGATTTTATTATCTGAACGAGAAAATGGCTGCCCCCAGAGAGAGGGAGCAGCAGCTCGTGGGCAAGAAAGTGCGTTTTTAAGGAGTAGGGGTAGGGTGTGTTCTGTGTTGGTGATTGGATCTCAAGGGTTGGGCGACCATCTGGTCGGTGGTGATTGGATATTAAGGGGTGGGGGTCTTAGTGTGCCAGAATTTGACTTCATTTCCATCTTTTTCTTTTCTTCATTGGGCCTCTGGGGAACTGGGCATAGAATCTCATTCTCTAGCTACTTCCTGCTGGAAGGGGGTGCAAATTCTGGGGTTAGCCAGGTCATTGCTGTAGAGTTGGGAAAGGGTGGGCATCTTGAGATGATTCGTGATGTCATCTAGCTGGTTTTGTTATTCTTCATGAGAAGGCCTTGATAGCCCTGGAGGAGTAACAAATGGAAGGCCGGTATTGGGCGAGAAGATGAGTGACCAGGGAAATGGACGGTGAGCCAGTGGAGGAGGATCGGGCAGTGAGGGTTCCCTAAGCAGCTCACATTCCCGGAGGAAGAGCAAAGTCAGTGAGAGAACCTCATTTGAAGTCACAGCACGAATGAAAGGGTATCTCGCTGTGACCCTCCTTACCCCAGAACAACCCAGGAGACATGGGCCCATGCAAGGGATTTTATTATCTGAAAGAGAAAATGGCTGCCCCCAGACAGAGGGAGCCTCAGCAGTGTTTTATATTTTTCACAGCACATGTCTTTTCTCTCTTATTCTTTTTTATGCTATTATAATGAGATTGTCTTAATTTCCTTTGTGGATTGTTCATTGTGTAAGTGTGTAGAAATACAATTGATTGTTGTCTACTGACTTTGTATCCTAAAATTTTACTGAATGCATTTATTAGTTTGAAGAGTTTGGGTTTTTAATTTTTTTTTATAGAATTTTACAGTTTCTGCATATAAAATCATGTCATCTGTGAATGGAGATACTTTTATTTCTTTCCAGTGTCAATGCCTTTTATTTCTTTTTCTCCCTCACTGCTGAGGAGGAGTAGCAAATGCAAGCATCCTTGTTTTGTTCTCGATCTTAGGGGAAAAGCTTTTTTAGTCTTTCACCAATTGGTCTGATGTTAACTACAGGTTTTTCATATATGGCATTTATTAGGCAGGTAGTTTCCCTGTATTCCTAATCTGCTCAATGTTTTTCACCATTTGTAATGTTCATAGTGTTGAAAGTTTTAGCCAGCATGATAAGGAAAATAAAAGAACGAAATGACACACTTTTATTTCAAAATATCAGAATGTAAGAAATAAAACTGTCGAGTAATTAAAAATGGCGGTGTGAGAGGTGAGACAGAGGCTTCCTTCTAAAACCACATATAATATAAATATATAATTAATACAACTAATCCTGAAAAAGCAACAGGTAAGAGGACTGCACCAGACTCCATACACCTGGAGAAAAGAGCAGACCTCACTGAACAGGGTAATGTACCAGAGCTGTGGCACAGCAGGACCCAAGCCCTTCCCCCAACCCAGCTCAAGGCAGGAGGAAGAGATATGGAGTGGGGAGGGAGTGGAGGCCTGGGACTCCTGAATACCTACCTCCAGAGATCTGCTCTGGGAGCACAAAACTACATTTCATGGTGCTTGCATGGTACTCTTGTGATTAGGGGGTTGGAAAGCTAAGACAGGCAGAATTCTGGAGACACTGAGATTCCAGCCACTTGTGGAAAGCAGGGATCCATATCCAGCTGCTCTAGGACAAAAGAAAGGCAGGCAGTCTGAGAGAAATCCTAACAAGGAAGACCTTAGCAAGAGGGCTGATAAAGGGGCAAGGATTACACAGAGCTTACTGCTCAGGAGAAAGGGCACGTAGACAAAATTGTACAGAAGCACTCTGCCCAGCAGGTTGGGAGCTTTCACTATCTTCAGGTGCTCCAGCTCCCAGGCTGGCTACACAGCTGCAAGGACCCCTCCATGATATGCAGCCTACTACACCTTTCTCCTGGCCAGCCCTACCTGGCTCACAAAGTGGCAAACCTATCCTGGTGTTAGGCCAGCCAGAGGGAAGATCTGTCTGCAACACCTACAAACGCAAAGCATAGAGGGTTATACCTCTGTGCTCGGCCCACTAGTTCAGGTAGTGGAGACAGGCATAGCAGTTGGGAAACAGGAAACAGCTCTTTCCTAACACCATGCACCAATACCACTCCCCTGTGACCCCTGACATTCCTTCATGGGCTGAGCAGCTCCAGAGAGTAGAGCTTCTGGACACAAGAGGGCACCACACACAAATATGAAACACCAAAGGAACCTGATTCAAAGTAAAATTATTAATAGAACTCCTGAGAAAGACTTAAATGACATCGACCTCATGAATCTTCCTGAAAGGGAGTTCAAAATAATAATCATTAATACACTCATGGAGGTATGGAAAGATATTCAAGAACTCAGAAATGAATACCAGTTGGAGATCCAATCGTTGAAGAAAGAGCACAGTGGAGGGTAGTAAAAGCACATAAGATATGGTAGAGGAGATGATAAATGAAATAGCAACAAGAGAAGAGGAATACAAAGAAGCTGAGGCACAGAGAGAAAAGAGGGTCTCTAAGAATGAAAGAATATTGAGAGAACTGTGTGACCAATCCAAACGGAACAATATTTGCATTACAGGGGTACCAGAAGAAGAGAGAGAAAAAGGGATAGAAAGTGTCTTTGAGGAGGCAATTGCTGAAAACTCCCCCAAACTGGGGAAGGAGATAGTCTCTCAGGCAATAGAGATGCAGAGACCTCCCAACACAAGGGAACAAACGAAGACAGCACCAAGACATACAGTAACTAAATGGCAAAGCGCAAGGATAAGGACAGATTATTAAAAGCAGACAGAGAGAGAAATAAGATCACATACTAAGGAAAGCCCATGAGGCTAACATCAGACTTCTCAGCAGAAAATTTACAGGCCAGAAGGGAGTGGCATGATGTATCTAATGCAATGAAACAGAAGGGCCTTGAACCAAGATTACTTTATCCAGCAAGATTATCATTTAAATTTAAGGAGGGATTAAACAATTTCCAGAGAAGCAAAAGCTGGGAGAATTTACCTCCCACAAACCATCTCTGCAGTGTATTTTGGAGGGACTGCTATAGATGGAAGTGTTCCTAAGGTTTAACAGCTATCACCAGAGGTAATAAAACCATAGTAAAGAAAGTAGAACAGCAAACTATGAAGGAAATGCAAAATTAAATTAACTATCCCCAAACTCAATCAGGAGACAAAGAGTACACAATGTGATACCTAATATATAAAGAATGGAGGAGGAAGAAAAAGGAGGAGAAAAAATGAGAACCTTTAGACTGTGTTTGTAATAGCTAGTAAGCAAGTTAACTTACGCTCTTAAATAGTAAGGAAGTTAACCTTCAACCTTTGCTAACCATGAATCTAAAGCCTGAAATGGCAATAAGTACATACCTATCAATAATCACCCTAAATGTAGATGGGCTGAACACACCAAACAAAAGACATAGAGTCATTGAATGGATAAAAAAACAAGACCCATCTATATGCTGCCTACAAGAGACTCACTTTAAACCCAAAGACATACACACACAAAAAGAGAAGGGATGGAAAAAGATATTTCATGCAATAATAGGGAGAAAAAAGCAGCAGTTGCAGTACTTGCAGCAGACAAAATAGACTTGAAAACAAAAGAAAGTCACAAGGGACAAAGAAGGACATTACATAATGATAAAGAGGTCAATCCAACAAGAAGATATAACCATTATAAATATATATGCACCCAACACAGGAGCACCTACATATATGAAACAAATATTAACAGAATTAAAAGGGGAAACAGAATGCAATGCATATTCATTCTAGCAGACTTCAACACTCCAATCACTCCAAAGGATAGATCAACCAGACAGAAAATCAGTGAGGACACAGAGGCATTGAACAACACATTAGAACAGATGGACCTAACAGACATCTACAGAACTCTACACCCAAAAGCAGCAGAAAACACATTCTTTTCAAGTGCACATGAAATATTTTCAAGAATACATCATATACTAGCCCTCAAAAAGAGCCTCAGTAAATTCAAAAAGATTTAAATTGTACCAACCAATTTCTCAGACCACAAAGTTATGAAACTAGAAATAAATTATGCAAAGAAAATGAAAAATCCCACAAACACATGAAGGCTTCACAACATGCTCCTAAATAATCAATGGATCAATGACCAAATAAATACAGATATCAAGCAATATATGGAGACAAATGAAAACAATAATTCAACACCACAATATCTGTGGGATGCAGCGAAGGCCATGCAAAAAGGAAAGTATACTGCAATACAGGCCTACCTCAGCAAAGAAGAACAATCCCATATGAACACTCTAAACTCACAATAAATGAAACTAGAAAAAGAAGAGCAAATGAGACCCAAAGTAAGCAGAAGGAGGGACATAATAAAGATTAGAGCATAAATAAATAAAATCGAGAAGAATCAAACAATAGAAAGAATAAATGAAAGCAAGAGTGGTTTCTTCAAGAGAATAAACAAAATACATAAACCCCTAGCCAGACTTATCAAGAAAAAAAGAGAGTCTACACACATAAACAGAATCAGAAATGAGAAAGGAAAAATCACTATGGACACCACAGAAATACAAAGATTTATTAGAGAATACGATGAAAACTTATATGGTAACAAACTGGATAACCTAAAAGAAATGGACAACTTTCTAGAAAAATACAACCTTCCAAGGCTGACATAGAAAGAAACAGAAAATCTGAACAGACCAATTACCAGCAACAAAGCTGAATTGGTAATCAAAAAACTACCTAAGAAAAAAACTCCTGGACCAGATGGCTTCACTGCTGGATTTTATCAAACATTTAGTGAAGACCCAATACTCATCCTCCTCAACATTTTCCAAAGAGTAGAAGAGGGAATACTTCCAGACTCATTCTATAAGGCCAGCATCACTCTAATACCAAAACCAGGCAGAGACCACAAAAAAAGAAAATTACAGACCAATATCCCTGATGAACAGAGATGCAAAAATACTCAACAGGAGGACCCAAGATGGTAGCGTGAGTAGTTCAGTGGAAATCTCCTCCCAAAAACATATATTTTTGAAAATACAACAAATACAACTATTCCTAATAGACAGACCAGTGAATATAGTACAACAGCCAGGCTTCATCTACATCTGGGAGAACTCAGTATCACATGAAGGGGGTAAGATACAAGCTGCGGTCCGGTGGGACTGGAGCGCCCCACCACCACCCCAGCTCCCTGGCTGGAAGAAAGTAGTCAGAGCGGGGAGGGAGTGAAAGCCCAGGACTGCTAAACAACCAGCTCTAGTAATCCGTACCAGGAGCACGGACATACAGTGCATGGTGTGCTGGATATTAGAGAAATGGAAGGGCAAAATCTGTGAGTCGGTCCCCGCAACTGGCTCCCCTGGAACAAAAGAAAAGCGAGTGCTTTTAAAAGCCTTAAAAGGACAGGGACCTCACAGCTGGACGGAATTGTCCTGGCACACTCAGCCGAACAGCTGGGAATCCTGGGGAAGTCCAGGAGACCTAACCCCCTAGGTGGCAGTGCAGGTCTGAAGCCCCTCATGGCAATAAGCAGCCAGGCAGTCGTTCCCCCGGCCGGCGCAGACCCTGACACACAGGCCTAGTAGCGTGCGAGCCGGCGGCAGCAGCCGCGGCAACTGAGCAAGCAGCCTGGGAGAGGCCCGGGTGAGCTGGTAGCAACAGGCGAGCAAGCAGCCTGCACAAGCGAGCAGTGGCCGAGCGAGGGGCCTGAGAGCAGCCCACGTGAGCCTGCGGTGGCCAAGTAAGGAGCCCAGGTGCAGCCTGTGAGAGCCCGCGGCAGCGGCCAAGCGACCGGCCTGGGAGCAGTCTGCACTAGCCCGTGATGGTGCCAGCTAAGCGACCCAGGAGCGACCGTGTCCCCCAACAGCCACGCAGAAACTCCTCCTAGAGCAGAGCCGCCCAGGCCAAACCCAAAGGCCACCCCAGCATGCAGCTGTGTGGCTGGGGTTCCACTCTCACAGGAGAGCATGCAAAGCATGCCTGCCACTCCCCACAGGGCTCTTCCCTACCCTGACGGAGGCCCCACCCACAGCACGTTAGGGTATTAATCTGGAGGATGCTCCAGGGGTGTGGGTAACTGAGACAGGCAGCAGGGAAGGGCAAGGCAACCAAAAAGCAGGGAAGGAATTTATTTTCCCAGCTGACACATGCCCTACATGCCTACAGCGCTACCTCTATCACCATGAAAAGGCAGAAGACTTTGGTCCAGTCCAAAATTACCCAGACAACCCCCGAGAGAGAGCCAGGGGAGACAGATTTAACCAATCTCCCTGAAAAAGAATTCAATATAAAGATCATAACCATGCTGATGGATCTGCAGAGAAACATGCAAGAGTTGAAGGATAAACTTGGGAGGGAGAATGCAGAAATAAAAGTATCTGGAAGGGCTTAAAAGCGGAATGGATGAGGGGCAAGAGGCCATTAATGGGATAGAAATCAGAGAACAGGAACAAAGAGAAGCTGATGCAGAGAGAGACAAAGGGATCTCCAGGAATGTAAGAATATTAAGAGAACTGTGTGACCAATCCAAACAAAACAATATTCACAGTATAGGGGTACCAGAAGGAGAAGAAGTGAGAAAAAGGGAAACTGTATTTGAAGAACTAATTGCTGAAAACTTGGGAAGGAAATAGTCTCTCAGACAATGGAGGCCCACAGAAATACGGACACAATGGACCCAAGGAGGACAACACAAAGACACATACTAATTAAAATGACAAAGATCAAAGACAAAGAATGAGTATTAAGGGCAGCCAGAGAGAGAAAAAAGGTCACCTACAAAGGAAAACCAATCAGGCTATCATCAGACTTCTCAATAGAGACCTTACAGGCCAGAAGAGAACGTCATGATATATTCAATGCAATGAAACAGAAGGGCCTTGAACCAGGAATACTGTATCCAGCATGATTATCATTTAAATATGAAGGAGGGATTAAACAATTCCAAGATACGCAAAAGTTGAGGGAATTTGCCTCCCACAAACCACCTCCATAGGTTTTTTTAAAGGTATTGCTCTAGATGGAAGCTCACCTAAGGCTAAATAGATGTCAGCAGAGAAAATAAAATCACAGCAAAGAAAGCAGACCAACCAAATACTAACAAAAGGCAAAAAATAAAATCAACTACTCACAAAAGCAGTCAAAGGAAACACAAAAGAGTACAGAATAAAACACCTAACATATAAAGAATGGAGGAGGCAGAATAAGAAGGGAGAGAAAGAAACAATCATCAGACTGTGCTTATAATACCTTAATAAGCAAGGTAAGTTAGACAGTTAGATAGTAAAGAAGCTAACCTTGAATCTCTAGTAACCACAAATCTAAAGCCTGCAAAGGCAATAAGTACATATCTCTCAATAATCACCCTAAATGTAAACAGACTGTATGCACCAATCAAAAGACACAGAGTAATAGAATGGATAAAAAAGCAAGACCCATCTATACACTGCTTACAAGAGACTCACCTCAAACCCAAAGACATACACAGACTAAAAGTCAAGGGATGGATAAAGATATTTCATGCAAACAATAGGGAGTAATAAGCAGATGTAGCAGTACTGGTATCAGAAATAATAGACTTCAAAACAAAGTAACAAGAGATAAAGAAGGACATTCCATAATGAAAAAGGGGTCAGACCAACAAGAGGATGTAACTATTATAAATATATATGCACCCAACACAGAAGCACCAATATATGTGAAACAAATACTAACAGAATTGAAGGAGGAAATAGAATGCAATGCATTCGTTCTAGGAGACTTCAACACAGAACTCACTCCAAAGAACAGATCCACCAGAGAAAAAATAAGTAAGGACACTGAGGCACTCAACAACACACTAGAACAGAAGGACTTAACAGACATCTACAGAACTCTATACCCAAACGCAGCAGGATACACATTCTTTTCAAGTGCACATGGAACATTCTCCAGAATAGACCACATACTAGGATACAAAAAGAGCCTCAGTAAATTCAAAAAGATTGAAATTCTACCAACCAACATCTCAGACCAAAAAGGCATAACACAAGAAATAAATTGTACAAAGAAAACAAAAAGGCTCTCAAGGACATGGAGGCTTAACAACATGCTCCTAAATAATCAATGGATCAATGATGAAATTAAAACAGAGATCAAGCAATATATGGAGACTAATGACACCGACAGCATAAAGCCCCAACTTCTTAGGGACACCGCGAAAGCAGTTCTAAGAGGAAAGTATACAGGGATCCAGGCCTATCTAAAGAAGGAAGAACATTCCCAAATGAAGAGAATAAAGTCACAATTATTGAAACTGGAAAAAGAAGAGCAAATGAGGACCAAAGTCGGCAGAAGGAGGGACATAATAAAAATCAGAGAAGAAATAAATAAGATTGAGAAGAATAAAACAACAGAATAAATCAATGAAACCAAGAACTGGTTCTTTGAAAAAATAAACAAAATAGATAAGCCCCTAGCCAGACTTATTAAGAAAAAAAGAGAATCGACACACATCAACAGAATCAGAAATGAGAAAGGAAAAATCACGACAGACCCCACAGAAATACAAAAAATTATTAGACAATACTATGAAAATCTATATGCTAACAAGCTGCAAAACCTAGAAGAAATGGACAACTTCCTAGAAAAATACAGCCTTCCAAGACTGAAGAAGAAAGAAACATAAAATCTAAACAGACCAATTACCAGCAAAGAAATTGAATCAATAATCAAAAAACTACCCAAGAACAAAACAACTCAGCCAGATGGATTCACCGCTGAATTTTATCAGAATATAGAGAAGACATAATATCCATCCTCCTTAAAGCTTTCCAAAAAATAAAAGAGGAGGGAATACTTCCAAACTTACTCTATGAAGCCAGCATCACTCTAATACCAAAACAAGGAAAAGACACCACAAAAAGAGAAAATTACAGACTAATATCCCTGATGAACACAGATGCGAAAATACTCAACAAAATATTAGCAAACCGAATGCAAAAATACATCAAGAGGATCATACACCATGATCAAGTGGGATTCATCTCAGGAATCCAAGGATGGTACCACATAAGAAAATCCATCAACATCATCTACAACATCAACAAAAAGGACAAAAACCACATGATCATTTCCATAGATGCTGAAAAAACATTCGACAAAATCCAACATCCATTCATGGATAAAAACTCTCAACAAAATGGGTATAGAGGGCAAGTACCTCAACATAATAAAGGTCATATATGACAAACCCACAGCCAACATCATACTTAACAGCGAGAAGCTGAAAGCTTGTCCCCTAAGATCGGGAACAATACAGGGATGCCCACTATCCCCACTGTTATTCAGTATAGTACTGGAGCTCCTAGCAATGGCAATCAGACAAAACAAAGAAATACAAGGCATCCAGATTGGTAAATACGAAGTCAAACTGTCAATATTTGCAGATGACATAATATTGTACATAAAAAACCCTAAAGACTCCATTCCAAAACTACTAGAACTAACATCTGAATTCAGCAAAGTTGCAGGATGCAATATTAATACACAGAAATCTGTTGCTTTCTTATACACTAATGACAAATTAACAGAAAGAGAAATCAGGAAAACCATTCCATTCACAATTGCATCAAAAAGAATAAAATACCTAGGAATAAACCTAACCAAGGAAGTCAAAGACCTATACCCTGAAAACTACAAGACACTCTTAAGAGACATTAAAGAGGACACTAACAAATGGAAACTCATTCCATGCTCTTGGGTAGGAAGATTTAATATTGTCAAAACGGCCATCCCGCCTAAAGCAATCTACAGATTCAATGCAATCCCTATCAAAATACCAAAAGCATTCTTCAACTGGAACAAATAGTTTTAAAATTCATATGGAACCACAAAAGACCCCGAATAGCCAAAGCAATCCTGAGAAGGAAGAATAAAGCAGGGGGCATCTTGCTTCCCAATTTTAAGCTCTACTGCAAAGCCACAGTAATCAAGGCAATTTGGTAACGGCACAAGAACAGATGCACAGAAGAGTGGAACATAACAGAGAGTCCAGATATTAACCCAAACATATAAAGTCAATTAATATATGATAAAGGAGCCATGGACATACAATGGGGAAATGACAGTCTCTTCAATAGCTGGTGTTGGCAAAACTGGACGGCTACATGTAAGAGAATGAACCTGGATCATTGTCTAACCCCATACACAAAAGTAAATTTGAAATGGATCAAAGACCTGAATGTAAGTCATGAAACCACAAAACTCTTAGAATAAAACATAGGCAAAAATCTCTTGGACATAAACATGAGCGACTTCTTCATGAACATATATACCTGGGCAAGGGAAAGAAAAGCAAAAATGAACAAGTGGGATTATATCAAGCTGAAAAGCTACTGTACAGCAAAGAACACCATCAATAGAACAAAAAGGCATCCTACAGTATGGGAGAATATATTCATTAATGACAGATCTGATAAAGGGTTGACATCCAAAATATATAAAGAGCTCACACACCTCAACAAACAAAAAGCAAACAATCCAATTAAAAAATGGGCAGAGGGGTTGAACAGACACTCCTCCAAAAAAGAAATTCAGATGACCAACAGACTTGTGAAAGGATGCTTCACATCACTAGTCATCAGAGAAATGCCACAATGAGATAACACCTCACACCAGTAAGGATCGCCACTATCCAAAAGACAAACAAAAACAAATGTTGGTGAGGGTGTGGAGAAAGGGGATCCCTCCTGCACTGCTGGTGGGAATGTAAATTAGTTCAACCATTGTGGAAAGCACTATGGAGATTCCTCAAAAAGCTCAAAATAGAAATACCATTTGACCCAGGAATCCCACTTCTAGGAATCTACCCTAAGAATGCAGCCACCCAATTTGAAAAAGACAGATGCACCCCTATGTTTATCACTGCACTATTTAGAATCGCCAAGAAATGGAAGCACTCTAAGTGTCCATCAGTAGATGAATGGATAAAGAAGATGTGGTACATATACACAATGGAATATTATTCAGCCATAAGAAGAAAACAAATCGTACCATTTGCAACAACATGGATGGAGCTAGAGTATATTATGCTCAGTGAAATAAGCCAGGCAGAGAAAGACAAGTACCAAATGATTTCACTCATATGTGGACTATAAGAACAAAGAAAAAACTGAGGGAACAAAACAACAGCAGAGTAACAGAACTGAAGATTGGACTAACAGTTACCAAAGGGAAAGGGACTGGGGAGGACGGGTGGGAAGGGTGGAATAAGGGGAGGGGGAGAAAGGGGCATTACAATTAGCATGTATAATGTAGGGGGTGTGGCACTGAGAGGGCTGTGCAACACAGAGAAGACAAGTAGTGATTATACAGCATCTTACTATGCTGATGGACAGTGACTGGGACGGGGTATGTCGGGGGGACTTGGGGATGGGGGGAGTCTAGTAAACATAATGTTCCTCATGTAACTGTAGATTAATGATACCAAAACAATAAAAAAAATACTGAACAAAATATTAGCAAACCGAATTCAAAAATACATCAAAAAGATTATCCATCATCATCAAGTAGTATTTTTTCCAGAGATGTCAAGATGGTACAACATTTGAAAATCCATCAACATCATCCACCACATCAATAAAAAGAAGGACAAAATCCACATGATTATCTCCATAGATGCTGAAAAAGCATTTGACAAAATTCAACATCCATTCATGATAAAAACTCTCAACAAAATGGGTATACAGGGCAAGTACCTCAACATAATAAAGGCCATATATGACAAACCCATAGTCAGTCAACATTATACTTAACAGTGAGGAGCTGAAAGCTTTTCCTTAAGATTGGGAACAAGATAAGAATGCCCACTCTCCCCACTTCTGTTCAACATAGTACTGGAGGTCCTAGCCACGCAATCAGACAACACGAAGAAATTAAAGGTATCCAGACTGGCAAGAAAAAGTTAAACTGTCTTTGTTCGCAGATGACATGTTATTGTACATAAAAAACCCTAAAGAATCCACTCCAAAACTACTAGAACTAATACCTGTATTCAGCAAAGTTGTGGGATACAAAATTAATACACAGAATCTTGTTGCATTCCTACACACTAACGGTGAACTAGCAGAAAGAGAAATCAGGAATACAATTCCATTCACTGGTGCATCAAAAAGAATAAAATACCTAGGAATAAACCTAACCAAGGGAGTGAAAGACTATACTCTGAAAACTAGAAGACACTCATGAGAGAAATTAAAGAAGATACCAGTAAATGGAAACACATCCCATGCTCATGGATAGGAAGAATTAATATTGTGAAAATGGCCATCCTCCCTAAAGTAGTCTATGGATTCAATGCAATTCCTATCAAAATACCAACAGCATTCTTCAACGAACTAGAGAAAATCGTTCTAAAATTCATATGGAACCACAAAACATCCCAAATAACCAAACCAATCCTGAGAAGGAAGACTAAAGCAGAGGGGATTATGCTCCCTGAGTTCAAGCTCTACTACACAGCCACAGTAATCAAGACAATGTGGTACTGGCACAAGAACAGAACCATAGACCAATGGAACAGATGAGAGAGCCCTGATATAAAACCATTCATATATGGTCAATTAATATATGATAAAGGAGCCATGGACATACAATGGGGAAATGACAGCCTCTTCCACAACTGGTGTTGGCAAAACTGGACAGCTACATGCAAGAGAACAAAACTGGATTATTGTCTATCCCCATACACAAAAGTAAACTTGAAATGGATCAAAGACCTGAATGTAAGTCATGAAATCATAAAACTCTTAGAAGACAACATAAGCAAAAATCTCCTGAACATAAGCATGAGCAACTTCTTCCTGAATGCATCTCCTCAAGCAAGGGAAACAAAAGCAAAAATGAACACATGGGGCTACATCAAACTAAAAAATTTCTCTATTGGAAAGGACAAATCAACAGATCAAAAGGCATCCTACAGTATGGGAGAATATATTTGTAAACAACATATCCAACAAGGGGTTAACATCCAAAATATATAAAGAACTCACACGCCTCAACACCCAAAAAGCAAATAACCCAATTAACAAATGGGCAGAGGACATGAAGAGACAGTTCTCCAAAGAAGAAATTCAGATGTCCAACAGACAAATGAAAAGATGCTCCACATCACTAATCATCAGGGAAATGCAAATTAAAACCACAATGAGATATCACCTCACACCAGTTAGGATGGCCAACATCCAAAAGACTGAGAACAAGAAATGCTGGCAAGGATGCGGAGAAAGGGAAGCCCTCCTACACTGCTGGTGGAAATGTAATTTAGTTCAACCACTGTGGAAAGCAATATGGAGGTTCCTCAAAAAACTAAAAATAGAAATACCATTTGACCAGGGAATACCACTCCTTGGAATTTACCCAAAGAATACAACTTCTCAGACTCAAAAAGACATATGCACCCCTATGTTTATCGCAGCACTATTTACAATACCCAAGATATGGAAGCAACCTAAGTGTCCATCAGTAGATGAATGGATAAAGAAGATGTGGTACATATACACAAGGGATATTATTCAGCCATAAAAAGAAACAAATCCTACCATTTGCAACAACATGGATGGAGCGGGAGGATATTATGCTCAGTGAAATAAGCCAAGAGAAAGACAAGTATCAAATGATTTCACTCATATGTGGAGTATAACAAGAAAGCAAAACTGAAGGAACAAAATAGCAGCAGACTCACAGAACCCAAGAAGGGACTAGTGGTTATGAAAGGGGAGGGGTGTGAGAGGGTGGATCAGGAGGGAGCGAGATAGGGATTGAGGGATATTATGTTTAATACACATGGTGTGGGGGTCATGGGGAAAATAGTGTAGCACAGAGAAAGCAAACAGTGAATCTGTGGCACCTTATTCCAGTGATGGACAGTGACTGCATTGGGGATTGGGTGGGGACTTGATAATATGGGTAAAAGTAGTAACCACATTGTTTTTTCATGTGAAACCTTCGTAAGAGTGTCTATCAATAATACTTAAATGAAAAATTTTAAAATCGAAACAAAACAAAACATGTGCACAGAATCTCAGGCACCTGTGAAGCAAAGCCAAACAGTTTAACAGTCATGTCACTGGAATCAAATACGTAAAGTAGAAAGAGTACAGGGCTGAAAAATACTTGAATACTTGCTAAAATTTCCCAAGTTTGGAGAAAAACATAAACCTACAGATTAAAGAAAGGAAGTGAGCAATATTTTGGGTAAATTGCACTATTTCCAGAATAACCGGTCTGGCCTTTTCATTTACGTATCAATAGGTGTTTCTTCCCACAGCCTCTAGGGCAAGCCTCCATTCCTGTTATGTAATTGGTCTGGCGCCTGTCAGTCACCAAGGATGTGCAAAGTTCCTTCTGGAAGGGATGGGTGAGATAGGGAGTCGGAGCTGTGGCCAGAAGGGACAAACAGAGCCAGGCCTCATTGTAAGCAATAAAAGGGTTTCTCCCAATATAGCCTTTCCTTAGACTGATTTTGGTCCCACTGGTTTATTTGCCACAGGGCAGGAATACCACTTCTTCTCAGAGCTGCAATCATACAGGATATAGTAAAAGAAATCATGCCCAGAGACATCATAATCAAACTGCTGAAAATTATAGAGACAAAGCAGACAGAAGAAAATGCATTATTTAGGGGAGCAATGATTCAAATGACTGGATTATTGCACATCAGGAACCACGAAACCAGTAGAAAGTAACATATTTACCAAATGCTGACAGAAAAGAACAGTCTACTCAGAATTGGCTATCTGGTGAAAATACCTTCAGGAATGAAAGTGAAACTGTGGCCTTTTAATTAAAAAGCCAAAGTCATTTCCTGCCCATTCCTCACTGCATCATTAAAATTCATTACTGCTTTCTGTGCTATTTTTTCTTAGGAAAAAAAAGTCACATGTTGTTTTTCAGGACCCTTGGAGCCAGCTTTACTCAGAACAGACTAGTTCAAGCGTACTGACCCTCACCTGAGCCTGCAGAGAAACAGTTCCATATGACCTCAAGTAACCTTTTCTTCATTACCCTACTAAAATCTCCACCTCTGGGTGGGGCTTAGCCACCATTTTTTAACATACGGTGTCTGAAGTAATGTGTTCACATGCTGTGCAGGCCCAGAAGTCCTGTCCCAACTCTTTCACTAGCCCCTACTGAATATGCATAAACCTTCTGTACAAACTGTGTACTCCATCTGAGCTCTGGAAGACAGATTTGAGCCTTGCCTCCTGTCTCCTTGCTTGGCTGCCTTAAAATAATATTTTCTCTGCAAAAGACTGGTGCCTTGGTGATTGGTTTTCTGATGGAAGCAGGAAAGTGCACCCAACTTGGTTCAGTAACAAATGGGGAAATGAAGACACTGACAATGAAGACTAACAAGGAGAATTAACAACCAACAGATCTACTCTAAAATAGTTGCTTAAAGGAAGTGAAGGGGAAAAGAATTTACCACTCCAAAACCATCTTGGTTTGAGGATTATTTTGAGCTAAAGGTAGTCAAAACCCGGCAGATTCAGGAAAAGTTCTTTATGTCCCCCTCAACTGCCCACATTTACATGGGAATGGGGGCCTGTACTAGGAGGAGAACTAACTTTCTACCTAAGAAACTTATCTGCGTAACAGGGTAACCTTGGTTTTCCATACTCTGCCTTCCTGTGAATGGCTTTTCTTTGTATTTGCAGACCTCTACCCTTTTCCTTAGTTTAGGATGTTAAATAAGCCTCAATCACCTGGCTGCCTTTGGCTCTTGTACATATGAAATTAAATATGCTTTTCTCCTATTAATCTGTCTTATATCAATTTAATTATTAGACCAGCCAAAGCACCTAGAAAGAAAGAAGGGGAAATTTTTCCATCCCTAAAGAAGTTCTTCATATAGAAAAAACTGATGCCAGAAGAAAATGTGGAATATTGGCAATAAAGGAAGGGCAACAGAATGGCTGAGTATTTAAAGTAAAAACAATTTACTACTACTATTTTCCTGATTTCTTTAAAACATGTTTGATAGCTGAAAGCAAAAAAATACATTATTCTGAGGGTTTTTCAAAGTACATAGATGTAATATATAGTTGACCCTTAAACAGCTGCTGACCCCCATGCAGTCAAAAATCTTCCTGTAAGTTTTTACTTACAAAAAAATTTATTAATAGCCTTCTGTTGACCAGGAGCCTTACTGGTAATGTTAACAATGAACATATTTTGTATGTTATATGTATTATATACTGGAATCTTATGATAAAATAAGCTAGAGGAAACACTTTTTCAAATTGCCACAAATATCCAAAAATATTTCTAATATACTTGACAAAAAAAGTGGGCCCGAGCAGTTCAAACCCAAGTTGTTCAAGGATCAACTGTATAAGATAACTATTACATAAAGCACGGGGTGGGGGTGGGGGGTTGAAAGTTGTGTTTATAGGTATATTGTGGTAAAGTTTCTATATTCCAGATGGAGTAGCAAAATATTGATTCTAAATAGCCTGAAAAATATGTATTTTGTAATTCAAAAACAATAGAGATATAGTCAAAATCAATTACATCAAATGCACATGCAAATGAAACAGATAAAAAACACTTGTGCAGAACTGATATTTTTAATGACCCAATTATATACTGTCTATAGGAAATTTCATTTCAATGGTTTCAGTAGGTTAAAAATAAAAGAGAGTGAAAAAGTATATCCATGCAAATACAAGTTAAAATATTCAAACTGTGGAAACCACCAAAAGTCCATGAATGTATAAACAGATCAACAAAATGTAATATATCTATATAGTGGGAACACTATTTACCCATTAGAAGTAATGAAGTACTGATACATTCCACAACACGGATAAACTTTGAAAACATTATACTAAGTGAAAGAAGGCAGACACAAAAAGTCACATAGTGTATGATTCATTTATATGACGTGTCAAAAATAGATAAAACTATAGTTAGAAAGTAGATTAGTGGTTGACAGGAGCTGGGGGAAGGGGACTGAAGAGTGAGTACTAATAGGTACATGAACTTACATCCTACGTCCTGGCACTCCTGTCCCTGTGGAGCTGGAGTACACCACCCTCCTAGTATGTGGATATGTCTACCAAGTTTGAAGTTCCTCAAATGCTGTTGTTTACAGGTTTTATTACAGTTTCATTACATATGCATGATTGATGATGTCATTAGCCATTGGTTATTGAACTCAATCCCTAACCCTCCTGGAGGTGGGGGAATAGGGCTGAAAGCCACAACCTTCTATTTGTGTAATTGGTTTTTCTGATGACCAGTCCCCATCCTGAAGCTATCTAGAGACCCACTAAGAGTCACCTCATTAGCATAAACTCAGGTATGCTGAACAAAATGTTGGCTATAATTAACAAAAGACACTCCTATCACTCAAGAAATTCCAAGCATTTTAAGAGTTCAGAGTTGGTTCACAAGTTCCTCAGGGAACTTCCCAGGTGTCATCTGAACCAAACCCCACCCTCTCCTGAGGAGGGCAGAGACTGAAGGAAGAGGCAGGCCACTATAGACTGGGAGGTGGCAAATTCAATAAGCAACATAATTTACATGTGAGACTTGTCTTTGGTAGCTGCAAGACAAGATCTTTGCACTTGCTTGCCAAATCTTAAAAATTTACATAGAGGCTTTACTGGGTCAGTAACGCAAACCATCCAGGTAGTGTCAACACCACAGTACTACCTCAAGCCTATGTTATTTTTTTTTTCCTTTGGTATATTTTTGTTGTTGTTATCATTAATCTACAATTACATGCAGAACATTATGTTTACTAGGCTCCCATCTTCACGAAGTCCCCCCCACAGTCCCTGTTACAATCACTGTCCATCAGCGTAGTAACATGCTGTAGAATCACTACTTGTCTTCTCTGTGTTGTACAGCCCTCCCCATGCACCCCCCCCACATTATACATGCTAATCGTAATGCCCCCTTTCTTTGTCCCTGCCCTTATCCCTCCCTTCCCACCCATCCTCCCCAGTCCCTTTCCCTTTGGTAACTGTTAGTCCATTCTTGGGTTCTGTGCTTCTGCTGCTGTTTTGTTACTTCAGTTTTTCTTTGTTCTTATACTCCACATATGAGTGAAATTATTTGGTACTTGTCTTTCTCTGCCTGGCTTATTTCACTGAGCATAATACCTCTAGCTCCATCCACGTTGTTGCAAATGGTAGGATTTGTTTTCTTCTTATGGCTGAATAACATTCCATTGTGTATATGTACCACATCTTCTTTATCCATTCATCTACTGATGAACATTTAGGGTGCTTCCATTTTTTGGCTATTGTAAATAGTGCTGCTGCCTATGTCTTTTGAGACAGCTTCTGGGTGAAGGTAGGTAAACAGAATGCACATTCCAAGGTCAGGGGAGGGGTGAGGAGCCTGCAAGTGCTGGGGTCTTCCAGCTTACAGAAGAGTTGGGGAGAGAAGTTAACAGAGAGGACCCCCTTAGTTCCTCCAAGCTCTGAAATGCGGTGTACGTATGGGGAGTATGTTGCCCTACCTAGACCCATTCATTGCCACATATATTACATTTTAAACTTACAAAAACTCTGTTATGAATAAAGGGGTTTATAGTTCCAAAACTCTTCTGACATAGATTGATAAATGCTTTTAAAATGTAACATGTGGGATTCGATAATATGGGTGAATGTAGTAACCACATTGTTTTTCTTGTGAAACCTTCATAAGAGTGTATATCAATGATACCTCAATTAAAAAAAAAGAAAAAGGAACCCAGCCTATCAGAAAATAAATAAATAAAATGTAACATGTAGTATGGTATGATTAGAATAATAACCATTCTAGTAATGAACTGATGAATATACTCTTTCCTAATGTATTTTCCATTAAGTAATTCACATTTTCATTTTTGAATATGAAATAGTTATGCTGAAAAAAATTAAAGGATTTTGTATTCATTACTGATATTTTAAAGATCTTAATTATACAAACAGTAAAATGAGCAGATTTTAATTCCTGCCATTTTAAAACTATGCATCCAATAAATAGATAAATCCTTAAAGTTAGCTGAAAAATCTTTATCAATACAAATCAGAATACATTTGTTATAAAAGTTATTCTAGATGTTTTAACACAGCAAATACATCTTATAGCACCATTCAATTTCTTTAGTTTAGAATGTACTCATTCAGGGAACGCATTTATTGACCACCTACTATGTGCCAGGTGCTATTCTAGGCCCTTTGGAATGACTGAACAAAACGAGTAGACCCCTTCTCTGGCAGAGCTTAAAAAAACAGTACAGAAAGAGAATGTAGGTCTTCTCTGGTTGTCTCAGAGTTCACAGTGTATGTGTTCAAGGAATGTTTGTTTACTTAAGTTTCAAAACTATAAATGATATTTCATGATGAAATGCATATATCCAATGTGACCCTGATCCCCTGAGGCTCTGATTCTTATCATCTTTGCTATGCTTGTCCTTACAGCTCATGAACATCTCATAGCCTTGGCAAAGTTAACAGAGACAGCATCCACACAAAATTAAGACAGACATGCAAATGGCAACATTAGAATGTCCCTGCCAAATGAAATTACATGTCTGGCTAAGATGCACACATGTACACACACATGATAAAAAATACCAACAAACAGAAAAAGGATCCTTTGTTACTGTTCCATCTTTTATGCATTTCCATTATATGAGAAGCTAAGAGATTGTCCCAGAGTGAATCCACCAGTGGAAATAACCAAGGTACCTCCTGAAAACAATACTTCCTCTACAAAATATAACGGAGCCTGCAACTGTACTCATTCAAATTATAAAATAAGTTGTCTTTCTCAGGATTTTCCCAAAGCTAGAATTTCATGATTTAAAATTACAGGGGCAATATTATGTCAATAAAAGACATTTTTAAACCAACAGAAGGAGGCTAACATGAAAAAAGTATGCTATAATTTAATTTATATACCTAAATGCTTATTTGGCTTAAGAATACTTTTCACAATTTCAAAGAACATTTTTGTTAGAAACAATGTACATCCTTGAAAATGGAATTAAACTGCTAAGTTTCCCTGGCTGGGAACCTCGATTGTGAGGTACCCTTGAACAACTCTATATAGCTGTTTTGTAAGGCCAAATGGCATCTCTAAAATCAATGAGAACTCGGGCCACTGCTGACAGGGCACTTCTCCTACCTGAAGTTTCATCTTCCAGCCCGATGCATGGGTGAGTCTGCAGCGCAGCTGTCCCAAGCAGCATGTGCCCCAGTCCACCTGCACAGCTGCTGCTGCCCCACCCAGGCAGCCAGCAGAAGGGCATCCTGGCTGCTGGACTTAGAAGGGCCTGTGGGAGCCCTCAGGATACCACTCCAGTGATCAAACTGGACTAACTACTTCCTCCAGCTGATTTCCAAGGAATTACTGAATGAATGAATAATTCATAACAAGTCCATTCCAGCAGCCAATTTCTGCTCTATGGTCTACTTCTCACAGCAATTTGTAATGTAAAGATTCTAAACCATCATGCAAGGAATGAAAGTTCAGTTTTCCAATGAACAGTACATGTTAATGGATCTGTTTGCTCTTCTTTCATGCTAACCTATCACCTAGGCTTAAGAGTTTGTTTTTAAAGTAGAAGAGGTAAATGATTAACCACAAATGTTTTATAGAACAAAAAAAGTTTTTTCCTCCATAAAACTTATCCTATAAAGTGGTTTCTGGTCGTTAGAAAATCAGCTGGTCAGTATTAACAGTTAGCAGAAGACCAGTTCCTACAAAGCCAAGAAAATCATCATGTAGTGGGGGAGGGTAATTTTTGGTATCAATGCCAGGAAACAAATTGCTTCAAAGGGGAATTTTCCTAGTCTCTCAGGCTGTAAATAAATCTTTCATCTCATTGGTATTCTTCACGGAAGAACATGAACATTCATTTCCACCAATTTTTCAATGCCTATGCATTTCTAAATCAGTGATACCTAAAGTAGTCAACTCTGCAACCAAAAACACAATTCCAAGAGGAACTTGAACAAAAAAACAGAAGACCCATACTACTACTACTCTCTCAGCTCAGTCTCCAGGAAACCCAATCCCATGCCTACTATTTTACCTGCTTCTGTTTTTGTTTCTTTTTCTTCTGTACTCACTCTAAGTATCTCGAGCTTGTGCTCTGTAATTTTTCATCCATGACTACTCTGTTCCGAGCTGCTTCTAATTTATTTGTTCTGAAAATTGGTTCTCTGTGTCTCCTTGGCCGAGTATTTTTCCCTTTTTACTTTATTATACCATTTCTGAGCCTGGGTTTTATGAAACTCAGGTTCTTAATAGCTTACTCAGGAATTCTCTTCTGTTTTAAGGCAAATTATTATTCCCTCCAGAATAGCCTCTGCATCCTTCTTCCACATGCACTGTGTTTTTCTCTCCATCCTGCTGTGCATGTGGAGTTCACCATGTCTTCTCATTAGCTCATGCTTCACAGGGATGTTGTATGGAGCCACTTTGTGTGTTACTGTGTGGTAGAGGGGAACCCTTCCCATTCCAGCACATTCTACACTAGTGCTACATTCCAGCAGTTCTGTGCAGGTGTGCCAGTGGGGGAGGTTCTTGGAGTAGGGAGAAGAGAGCAGGCTCAGCTAGCGCTAGGACTGCAAGCAGCTCTCACTCCACTCTTCTTCCAGGGACACAGTCTCTTCCTCTCTAACATTCTTTCATTCTCTCAATCTCTGTGAGATTTCATTTCCACCAGCAAGAGTTGTCCAGGTTGTTCTCTTCCTGCTCCGCAGTCATTCCTTGTCCTCCAAATCCTGACGACCCACTTCCCACCTGCAACCCAGTGCATGTGGGATATAAGGGAGCCCCACACCTCGACTCGCTATGTGCCCCCTCCCTCCACTTACTGTTCTCCTAAGAGACGTGCTTGTCTATGTGCCCTTCTGTTAGGTGTTCTGCTAAGTCTCAGTTCACTGATGAAGATTATCAGCTCTACAGTTTATCACCATTACCTTTCTTTTCTTCTTTCCCAGCTTGGACATACCAAAATAGTTATCTCCAGTATGCTTTTCTTTGTCACACAAGGCAAGCATTCAGGAAAGGGCTTCCAATGTCCTGGAGTCCCAGTGCCCCTACAGCACTGCCTATAACCACCCAGTTTCTTGCTACAGCCATTAGGGATTTTGCATTATTTTGCTCACTATCCTTTTCTCTCATACAGCCTCTGCACAGTGTAGGGTTGAGAATAATTCTGAGCTAAACCTTCTGAATTCTTGGAAACTTTAATTTCTCTCACTGACCATCAGTTGTTTTCTTTGAATTTGTTGTTGGTATATTTCTGCCAGTTTTAATCCATTTGCTGTTCATATCATGAGGTCTCAAAGGATGGGTATTTTGAAATTTGGCTTTACCACCTTAAAACAAAAATCACACTACTTAAAAAAAAAGAAAGAAAAAATCTAATATGGTCACATTAAAAATAGTTCTAACTCAAACTATTATACTACAGTGTACCTTACACCAGAACAGTAGCATTATATAACAAAATGGCCACAGTGGATTCTGTTGGCTGCTTTCCCTTCTCCTCCTCCTCTAGGGAACCCTAATTATCTCCACTATTTCCCTTTCCTCAGAGTTACCATGTATCTCAGGCAGCTGGACTGACCCTTCGTTCCTGGAGTAGGTTAACAATGGAGAGCCCACTTCTAGCTCATGAGGTGAGATCTGCAGGGGGCATAAGGCAAGTGGATTCTCATCCTTCGAGAGAGCAACAAGCTTCTCTTCCTCTCTTCCTCCCAAGCATGAGGCCATGCACAGCCCTGAATGCTACTGACAACCACCTACAACATTAGGTGAAATCTACCTTGAGCTGAAGTAAACCCGTGAAAGATAAAGCAGACAGAATGAACCTGGGTCCTTAAGTCTGCCTCGACATGCAGAATCAGCCACCCCAGAAGTCTTTTATACACACCTCGTTTTCTATGAGCTAGTAAAGCTTTTCATTAAGCCAGGTTGGGTTGTTGGTTCTTCTATTATTTGCAGCTGAATGTGTCCTAACATGGTATTTGGACTATTTAAAATATTAAACCCTCTTATGTGAGAATGTTTATTTTTAAAATTAACATAGAACTTCAAACTGATTTTTAAGAATTAATTATGGCTGAGGACACTAAAAAAAAAAATATCAGTGATTCTAAGAATTAAGAGAGACATAAAGATCACCTAGTTCAACCCAATCCAGAGCCCAATCCTTGTATAATACTGCAGCTCCAGCTGTTTTTCCTCAACGCTCCCAATAATAGCTCTCCAGCCACCTCCAGTGGCAGTCGATTCTATTCACTCTGCTGAAAAATGTATCCTTATCACTGTCAGGTTCATCCTTTGGCCCGAAGTATCTATAGGAACACTGGATTTTAAGAGCAAATTAAAAGGAGGGCAAGCCATTTGGCATTGTGGCTGTGGCAGTAGAGCAATGGGATAACAAGGTACACCATGGACACCAATCAGCTGGCAGCACTACTGTGAACCCATGAGCATTTAACCAGATTATCGAAACTCTTCCTTACAGACTATACTCATGTACAATTTTACCCTGCATATTATAATGGGCCTCCTTCCACTCCCCATTTCAAGAATGATAATATGAGTGTGATGTAAAAGGAGAACATCTTCTATAAGAAGGGCCCATAGCTGTTGTAAGAAACTAAAACTTAACTTTAGATGGGAAGACTCTGGAACATAGTATCATTCACTTTTTCCTATATTTTCCATAACTTCCTTAGCACACTTAAGTGCGGATGAATACATTTTAAATATATAATACAGGCAGGGATTTTCAACATTTTTTCCATGACAAACTATGGGAGAAGCATCAGGAATTGCTGGGTAATATAATAATTCTACATGATGAACTAATTCTCCAATTTTAAGATAATCATCACCTTAGTCATCAATCTATTGTTCTTTATATAATTTTAAATTATAACTTAACTTTTCAAGTTACCACTTTGTAGGTTTTTGTTTTGTTTTGTTTTTTTGTCTTTTAACTATTGTCATCTATTCCTTCACTCACACCCTCTTTTCAAGTATCTCTGTGCTCTGGGTTTAAAATCCCCACTTACAGACCATTCTTGAAAACCTTCAAACCTGCATATGTACTAAGGCAGGTATTTCTCCAAAAAGTAGCCTCCCTGTGCAGCTGATAACAACAGGTGAAGGACTCACACCATATCCCAAGTGTCTCATAAAGAATTCTGATTCCTCTTTGCTGTCTGAGTTGAAGGGTATGATCTATGGAGGACCAGGTGTTCCTAAGAATTCCAAAATAGGGCAAGGCCATGTTTGTTTGGCAAATCCTATAACTTTCATAATAATTCTGCATTAAAATTGGATTGCCCCAGAGTACTTTAAGTTCTATAATTAAATGTCACAATGAAATGGAGAGAAGAGAGCCTGGAGTGAAACAGAATACAGAGTTTGCAGCTTGATTACAGGTGTACACTCTCCACCACAGACATTCCAACCAAGATCTTCACACTCTGAAGACAGCTGCGATGATGTGTCCCTGAGGCAGCAGAAGTATAAAAGTAAAGTACCAACAATGCTGCTTGCCTACAGTCAACACCCATTCACGGATTTGTCTGCCAGTGCCGCTGCTCTGAAAACCCTCACCTGATGAACTCTTACTTCCTATAACCCTGAAACCGGCTCCCTCTGTCGCTCAGTTCTCTGGATGAGATATCACTTTGCGCTGACCTTTCTATATGCTTTTTGGGCTTTTCAGGACTAGGCTTCCTCAGCTACTAACAAGTTACCCAAGGAAGCACCCTGTGGGAACCTACCAAACCTTTCCACATTATCTCTTTAATGCCAGTCCTGGCCTTGCCTGCTGATCCCTGCTCGGCAGCAAACTCTGCCCTCAGACACTGGTACAGTTTTCTACCTAGAGCTCTCTTCTCACTTATATGCCACATTCAAAGCATTCTCAAAGCTACCAACCAGTATCATATCATTGCTTTAGATCACAATGCTTCTAGTAAAGTGGGCACACACACCAATCAAAATGACTTAACTTTCAAAGCACTATGCTTGTCAGAAGACCTGGGGCCCTTGCCAGTTTTAAAACAGAAGCATTGAGAATCCCACAGCTATAGAAACTCTAACAGATATGTTGGCAGTAAGTTTGTATGAGAAAATCTTTGCCAGATTTTTCCAGCTGCCATCCTATATGTTTTTGATCTGTTCTTAAAATGAAAATATACATATTTGAGTAAAATGACCATTTACAAAAGATTGGCTATGTGTTTATTCAAACATAGACAGCTATATGCTACAAGGGACTTCTGATGATTAAACATTCCTACCAGTAAGGAATTCATAATCTATTATGGGATATAAACAGGAAAAAAACCAACAGATAACAACTATGTGATAGAATTTTTTAAATGCCACATCAGAGATAAAGGTACTAATTACTCTTTTTTTTTTTTTTTTTTACACAGCCACCTTCTACTTCTCATCCATGGAGGAAGACAATACAGAATGGAGAGGAAAAATGGAGTCCCTAATAGACGTCTAAGTTAGACATAATTTATAAATACCTTATGTGCACTTACTTAAATAGAGGAAAAACAGTATTCACAATAATAACATTGTTAAACATTTAAGCAATCTCTGAATACTTGACATAACATACCATATACTTAAATCAAAAGTTTATCAGATTAAGTTCCTTCAACGCTGGAAAAACCAGTGCTGAAACAGTGTTGGCCAAGATAAAGTACGTATGAAGATATGTGTGGTGTGGGCAAAGCAAAGTCAGACTTAGGATCCAGAATGGGACTAAGATTTAAAATAGGTGTCAGAGCCTGATTGTTTATAGTTCATGATGCGTGATCAAAACCGAAAGTTTCTGTGGTGACTGCCCTTGCACTATTCACCATGTAAGAACTTGTTCACCATGTAAAAACTTGTTCGTTATGCTTCAGAAGATTGGAGACAACATGTTGAGAATTAGGCTTGGGGCTGATTAATGATTGTGCATTGAGTCCCCTATACAGAATTTTATTGTTGTTAACAACCATATGATCAATCAATATGAGAGATGCCCTCTCAAAAAAAAAAAAAAGTAATATAGCATGTTTTAATTCTTGCATTTTAAATAAATAAATAAATAAATAAATAAAATAAAATAGGTGTCAGAGGATTCAGGCATGGGCCAGATACCAGGCCTCCAGGGGAGCTCAAACATGTGCTTTTGTTTTGTTCTAAATATCTGTTGAGGCTATGAATTCCATTCCATGACATAAAAGAGGATGTGGAGCAAATACCAAGGTGTGATCACTGAAACCTACAACAATTACTATAGTACAGAATATAATAAAACAAATTAGTTTGGCAGCAAGAATATAACTTCATTTTTTACTAACTGGAGGTAGAAAATAAAAATATTTTATGAGGAGTAAACATAACCGGAATAAATATTTCATGATACGATTTAAAAAAGGGGTATTAACTACATTGCTGAATGATATACACTTTATCTGGAACAAATCACAAAATATTTTATACTCCTATTTTACCTGGGATAGATTGAAAAATTTTATAGTCAAAGAAGATAATCCAGTCATATTTAAAACAGTCAGCTTCACTAACAAGTACTAACTCAGCTGTTCATCACTCCAATGGCTAATAAATGATCCTAGCAACTAAGAACAGAGAATAGTTAAAAAATCATCTTTAAATGAATTACTTTTTTTAAAGTCATTTTTCACACCTGCAACTTAAATTGCTTCGCTCTCAAAGTTTTTTTCCTTCAAAAGCTCTTCATTAAAGAACAGTGGCTGAGGGGTGTAGAGGTGAAGTCACTTTCATCAATCTATCTATAATATATCTGAATTTAGAACATGCAGTCAAGCCAACATACTCTAGTTCCAAAGCCTCAGAAATACAGTTTGTATAAGACAGAAAAATATCTTGGTCTAGGCAGGTATACAGCAATTTGATTATTTATTAAAAGATTTCCCCAAAGCAATCACTCCAATCGTCCCTTTGTTTGATGGCCTGACATTTTTATTTCCTAGGACAAGGAGGCAGAGTAAAATGAAGGGGTGTGTCCTTCCTTTTCCGAGCAGGACAAGAACTGTTGTAAGAGGAGATATGGGTAGACCACCTGCATAGACAGTCTCAGCTCAAGTGTACATGGAAAGGGGAGACCTGGAAATGGATCATCTTAAGTCCACCCATGCACGTGTGCCCTCTGGAAAGTCTGCACACACCTCTGGGACATGGGTATGCCAGTTTGAAAACTATCTTGAAATATATCTAAGAAGAAAGATCAATGAGAGACAGAGTGAGCCACATATTGAGAAATATGTGAAAACACCTCAAGTACAGATGCTCGATAGCCCAAAGTGCAAAAACCAAAACAAAGGAAGAAAATCTTCTAAAATACAACATGAGGAAGACCCAATCTTGTCACAACTTTCATTTTGCATATTCTGCTAATGTGATAGGTATGTGATAGGTAATAAGGAATATCATCAGTGACCTGCAATAACTGCATTTTAGAAACAACTCTTTATTTTGACAACTGAGCATAAACATCAATGATGTTTGCATGATCCCAAAATATCAAAAAATTTATAGAATCAGATTTTAAAATACATGAACACCTGGGAAGCATCCCATTAGATAATTCACCCACTGGCCTTTAAACTGTTCGTTACTGTTGATCATTGCATATCTGGCTTTATCTCACATTGGAAAACAGCATATTCTTTTAGTTCCCCAAACTTTTTACTTGAAAATTTTTAAATCTACATAGAAGTTGAAAGAAAGGTACAGTGAATGCCCTAATACCCTTCAACTAAATGCTAAAACCATTATAAATTGTGTCACACTTGCTTTCTCTTTCTTTTTCTGATACACACATAAACATACACACACATGTATTTTTCTTCTTTTCCTTATTATTTTTCTTTTCCTGGCTAAACCATTTGAAAGTAAGTTGTAGACATTATGCACATTACCCATAAAAATTTCTGTATGCATTTCCTAAGAATAAGGGCATTCTCCTCACCATAGTACCATTTTCACATCTAAAAAAATTAACCACAATTCTAAAATTATAGTCTAATACATACAAAATGTTCCAAATTTTCCAGATGTCTCAAGAAAACACAGTTTATAGCTGGCCTAGCAGGTTCCATTAAGGTTTATATATTACATTTAGTTGTTATGCCGCTTTAGACTAAATTAGTACCCTCACATTTTTCTCTTCATAATAAACAATTTTTTAAAGTGAGGGGGCTCAAAGATCAAACCTCCCTTAAAAAGCCTAGTATTGGGGGGAAGAAGAAGGTGGGTATTAAGATTAGCATGCATAATGGGGGGGTGGGAGAAAGGGAAGGGCTGTACAACACAGAGAAGACAAGTAGTGATTCTACAATATTTTGCTATGCTGATGGACAGTGACTGTAAAGGGGTTTTTAGGGGGGACCTGGTATAGGGGAGAGCCTAGTAAACATAATATTCTTCATGTAAGTGTAGATTAATGATAACAAAAAAAAAAAGAAAGAAAGAAAAGGGGGATTACTCCCTGATAGGATAAAACTAACTGTAAATCAACGATTAATGCATGCTTTAAATATCCTTAATTTTGATCACTTAAAGGGTGTCAGATGATCAGCTACGGAGGTACATTTTTCTGATATTCCTTTCTCTTAAAAAAAAAAAAAAAAAAAGCAGTTCCTGTGTGGTGACCTCCAATGAGTTCTACACAATGGTATAAAGGGCATATCAAAGTGTGGGCAAAGGGTCTGTTTGTGTTTATACAGAGGATCAAAGCCTAATTGGGCTACCCCGAAAGTGAACTAAGATACGATATGAAGAAGAACTTCCAACGTCAGCACTCTCTGGAAGACTCATGCCAGAAGATGATCATCAAAAAACCCCAACAAAGATCCAGGCGCTGCTACACTTGTAGCTGCATTCATCCCACCGGTTCCTGGACTTGCGATGGGAATGAAGAAGGAGATATCTAAGTTGGCCTCTGCATACAGTAAAACAACAAATTTGACTGGATCTATACTGTCGGAACTCAACCAAGAATTAGGAGAAGTGCAAATTGTAGTGCTCCAAAATCTTACAACTACAGACTATCTATTGTTAAAAGAACATATGGGATGTGAACAGTCCCCAGGAATGGGTTGTTTTAACTTGTCTGATTTCTCTCAGACTGTTCAAGTTCAGTTGGACAATATCCATCATATCATAGATAAATTTTCACAAATGCCTAGGGTGACTAACTGGTTTTCTTGGTTTCACGGGAGATGGCTGGTAAATATAGGTCTGCTTTGGTTACATAACTGTATTCCTATTATGTTAATGTGTGGACACAATTTAATTAGTAGTTTAAAACCTATACATGCTTAAGTTACTCTACAAGAAGATATGTCAAAGAAATAATTAATCTTCCCATGTTTTCTTCTGTCTGCTACTTCTATAGCTTCTCTTTTTCCTTCCTAATTACAACCCTTAAATAGAATTCGTGCCTCATATTGAATTTACCGAGTATCATAATTCTTCCAAGTGGTAAAGATACCTCAAGACAAATGCCTGGCATAGAAGCCACAGGGCATAAATCTGCAAAGAAGTAAAAAGCTAGCCTTTTCAAAGAATATTGCTTCTCTCTCACTTAACCAACTTTACATTTCCCTGTATGGCCCCAGAAGATGACTGGTTAGCCAGAGACGGGTAAGATTCCTCAAGGGAGGAACAACCTAAGACAGGCACAGTTGCAGGGGGATCATCAGGTGAGAAATTGGGGATCAACAGAGGTGAGGCTTAGAACCTCTCCCCCCTTTTTTGAGAGAAATCTTCTGCATCCGTGGATGTTTTATTGCCCTTGTCTAGCTTGGATTAACACTTAGTCTACAGGCACACACCTTATCATCTACATGTGCGCTCTTACAACACTAAACTATGTTTTCTACCTTTATCTTGTATCTACCTACCGCTTGAGCATTTTATTAAAAATAATAATAATAATAATAATAAGGGAGAAATGTGGGATTCACATATAAATCAAGTATAAAAATCAAACGAATATTCATTGACCTGACTGTTTATAGTTCATAATGTGTGATCAAAACCAAAAATTTTTGTGATGACTGCTCTTGTACTGTTCACTTATTCACTATGTAAGAATTTGTTCACCATGTAAGAACTTGTTCGTTATACTTCTGAAGATTGGAGACTGACGAGAATTAGGCTTGGGGTGGATTAATGATTGTGCATTGAGCATTGACTCCTCTATACAGAATTTTATTGTTGTTAACAACCATTTGATCAATAAATATGAGAGATGCCCTCTCAAAAAAAAAAAAAAAAGAAGCCTAGTATTACCTTGAATTTAATAATTTTTTCAAAGGTATCATCAGAGTTCACTTGGTAAAAGACTCTAGTCTCTGGGCCTAAAAGTTAGATTTGTGATGACAAATGCTATCAGTGGGTTGGTATGGGAGGGCCACTGAGGCCAACAAGGGAGGATGACGACACTCACTGAGGGGCCACGAGAACTGTGCTGGTAAGCAGAGGCTCACCCAATTAAGCAGAATCCTAGGCCTCATGTGAAGAGAAGACCTCTGCTCTCAGGTGACAGGCATCGATGTACCTTGGGGCAGAGTACAAACCACCTCCACCTAAGTGTGTCTTTCTCAATTTGGGTGTGTGACTCTGCTAATAAGTGTTAATAACGCAGCTAATAATACGCAAGCTTTATGCCTTAATCAGCCTAAGCCTAACTGAAGACCAAAGTCCTCAGGCAAAAGATACTAAGACTGTCTTGTACCTGCAACCACTACTAGTTAGTCACATATTACTTGAATACTGTGAATCCAACAGCAGTCCCCTGCTCTTTAAAAGAGACAGGCTTCTGAGGGCGGAGCCAACATGGCGGCGTGAGTAGGACAGTGGGAATCTCCTCCCAAAAACATATATATCTTTCAAAATACAACAAATACAACTAATCCTAAAAGAGAGACCAGGAGACACAGGACAACAGCCAGAATACAACTACAGAAGCGAGAACCCAGCGCCTGGTGAAAGGGAGGATCAAGGCCTAATTTGGCTACCCCGAAAATGAACTAAGATATGATATGAAAAAGAACTTCCAACATCAGCACTCTCGTGAAGACTCATGACAGAAGATGATCAGCAAAAAAACCCCAACAAAGATCCACGCACTGCTACAGGTGTAGATGCACTCATCCCACCAGTTCCTGGACTTGCCATGGGAATGAAGAAGGAGATATCTAAGCTGGCCTGTGCATACAGTAAAACAAAAATTGGACTGGATCTATACTGTTGGAACTCAACCAAGAATTAGGAGAAGTGCAAATTGTAGCACTCCAAAATCTTACAACTACAGACTATTTACTGTTAAAAGAACATATGGGATGTAAACAGTCCCCAGGAATGGGTTGTTTTAATTTGTCTGATTTCTCTCAGACTGTTCAAGTTCAGTTGGACATTATCCACCATATCATAGATAAGTTTTCACAAATGCCTAAGGTGCCTAACTGGTTTTCTTGGTTTCACTGGAGATGGCTGGTAATTACAGGTATGCTTTGGTTACATAACTGTACTCCTATTGTGTTAATGTGTGTGCACAATTTACTTAGTAGTTTAAAAACTATACATGCTGAAGTTACTCTACAAGAAGATATGTCAAAGAAATCATCAACTTCCCAGGTTTTCTTCCGCCTACTACTTCTATAGCTTTTCTTCTTCCTTCCTAATTACAACCCTTAAATAGAATTCGTGCCATATATCGAATTTACTGAGTATCATAATTCTTCCAAGTGGTAAAGACACCTCAAGACAAATACTGGGCATAGAAGCCACAGGGCATAAATATGCAAAGAAGTAAAAAGCTAACCTTTTCAAACAATAAGGCTTCTCTCTCACTTACCAACTTAATATTTCCCTGTATGACCCCGGAAGATGACTGGTTAGCCAGAGACGGGTAAGATTCCTCAAGGGAGGTACAACCTAAGACAGGCACAGTTGCAGGGGGGCCTTCAGGTGAGGAAATGGGGATCAACAGAGGTGAGGCTTAGAACCTCCCCCCCCCATTCTGAGAGAAATCTTCTGCATACGTGGATGTTTTATTGCCCGTGTCTGGCGTGGATTAACACATAGGCTATAAGCACACAGCTGATCATCTACATTTGCTCTCTTACAACACTAAACTATGTTTTCTACCTTTATCTTGTATCTACCTACCACTTCAGCATTTTATTAAAAATAATAATAAAGAGAGAAATGTGGTAACCACATATAAATCAAGTATAAAAATCAAGTGAATTTTCGTATTTGAACTGTTTATAGTTCATAATGCATGAGCAAAACCGAAAGCTTCTGTGATGACTGACCCTGTAATGTTTACCATGTAACTTATTCACTATGTAAGAATTTGTACTCCATGTAAGAACTTGTTCGTTAAGCTTCTAAAGATTGGAGACTGATGAAAATTAGGCTTGGGGTGGATTAATGATTGTGCATTGAGCACTGACCCCCCTATACAGAATTTTATTGTTGTCAACAACCATTTGATCAATAAATATGAGAGATGCCCTCACACACACACACACACACACACACACACACACACACACAAATATATATATATATATATACACACACACACTTCCAATTGTAAAATAAATAAGTAACCGGGACGTAATGTATAGCATAAGGAATATAGTCAAAATATTGTAACAACTTGGTATGGTGACAGCTGGTACCTAGAATTATCATGTATATAAATGTTGAATCACTGTGTTGTACACCTGAAACTAATGTAATACTGTGTGTCAACTACCCTTCAATAAAAAATAAAAAATAAAAAAATACTTTCACTCCACCTCAAAAAAAAAAAAAAAGAGACAGGCTTCTGAAATATAGTAAATTGAGTTCTCTATAAGCAAACATAGAAAACACACACTATGTACAGATGACAGGATGAAAGGGGTGACATTTCACTGCCTGGGCAAAAGCAGCATGAAGCAAAGCCATTCAAAATTCCAAAATACAGCCAGCACCAAAAGCACCTGTCAGCACAGGGTGCTTGCTGTCCTGAGGGATGTCTATGAGCCAGTGACTGGAGACGGTGACTCTTCTTCAGTGTCCTGTCACACACCCTTTTCTCCTCTTCCCTATTCATTCTGACTGACAGTTTTATCCATTCCTAAGGCCTCCTTTACTATCTGTAGGCTACCAACTCCAAAATTTCTACCTTTCTATCCCTAGCTTAGAAAGACTTCTCTCTGGAGAATCAGACAAAACTAAATTCTGGATATCTCTACAAATACCTCACACTTGTGTATCCACCACCAAGTTCACCACCTTTCCCATAAATCTTCCCCCCTGCTCTGCTGAAGTGAGTATTTAGGCCAGATCTCACCTACCCCTGGCCACCACAATCCATCAGCCTCCTGTCCATTTCTTTGCTATATGCTCTCCTCTCATCCCCAACACCACATCCTTGGTTCAGGCCATCATCACACGGACTATTGCAATAGCCTTCTAAATGGTGTTCTCCCTGACTCTCCTCACCAAGCTGCATGGCTGCCTTATTAAAATAGAGCTCCAACTGTGTAACACTCCCTGCTCTGTACCTTCATTGATATCTCACTGTGCATAGCATCAGTGCGAACACTGATGCCTCATCTCGCCTGCACTCTTCAAGTTCTAGCATAGATTTTTTTTCAGTAGTTCAAACATACCGTGTTCTCTTCCCTAGGAATTTTTGCCTTGAACACTCTTCTCTATTTTCATCAAACTTTTACTTCTTAAGGCATTGTCTTTGATATCTCATCTTCTGGAAAACCTTGTGTGTCATCATGAGATTGGGTTGGGGCATTTCTCTGGTCCACACAACACTTACCACACTGAGCTGTGCAACTGTCTGTTTTCCCTGCTAGCAGTGCACAGTGCAGGGAAAGGAAGGCTAAAGCAAGAAGACCAATGTGCAGGCTGCTGCAGGAGGAGAGATGATGAGGGCACAAACAATAGTAGAGATAATGAGGGCCTGGACAATAGGCAACTTATAGGAGCACATGGCTTAGGAGAGATTTAGGTAGCAAAGAGGATCTCAACATTTTACCACATTTATGCTCGATGCCTGAACAAAGCACTCACCACATATTGGGTCCTTAATAAATATTTAAATATTTGAAATAAATGTTTGAGTAAATATTCAAAGAATGAATAAATTAATGAAGACACAAGATAAAGACATAAGGAAGCAAACAGAAAAACATCTAAATTGAGCTCAGTATAGAATTATTAGATGCCACAGGAATGTGCACACAAGAGAGAGTTGGGTGGGTGACGTTCATTTGGAGGCATGTGTGATTTGAAAAGATAGAGCCAACCAGAGACCCTGGGTAACTCATTCAATTTTTCTGCACCTCCCCTAGAAAACAAGGATGGCAATGATAGGACCTACACCACAGTGCTCAGTGAAAATCCAATGAATTCACTGAGTTAAAATTTGTAAAGCCCTTAAAAGAACAGTGCCTTGCAAAGAATAAACATGGTAAGTATATGTTATGTTGAATTATATCAAACAAATCTTTAGTAGTAGCTTCACCTATTTAGATGCTGTAAAAATGGCCACATGTGAAGTGAATAGTTACCAGATGACTACTTACTTCCACTTACCAGAAGGAGATGTATCAAGCAAATTTACTGCAAAACATTGAGAATTTTCGTATCTAGAGTTTTAGATACTATTTACAACAGAATTATTTTTACACATGTGTACAAAATTCATAATATACGGGGAAAAGTGGAACCTCTGAGCTGCCCCCCAAAATATATCACCCCATTCCCATCTCCAAACACATAAAAATCCTGGATAAAATACAGTAAAATAAATTTTAATATGTAGCCAAGCTTAAAACAAAGAAAGAAAAATTTTCAGGGGCAATTCCCAGAGTAAGGGAAAACTTTTAAGTCAGAGTGTTAAACAAGAGGCTAATGCTAAAGGAAAGTGTAAGAATATAGTAATTTATCCTCCATTTACCCCATGGTCCCAAGCACATAAACCGGTGAGAATTATGCCAGGGCTTGCCTGAGCTTACCCCACCTTACCTCTAAACATCCCGACCCTCCCCCAAGGCAACAGGCCGAGCTGATCTGCCACAATAAAAGGCACCACGCTGCTGCCCTCTCTCTGTCTGTCTCTCTGCTGCTCTCTCTTTGCTCCCCGCTCTCTCTCCCTCTCTCCCTCTCTCTCTCTCTCCCCACCCCCGTCTGGGGCAGCCACTCTCTCTTTCAGATAATAAAGTCTCTTGCGTGGGCCCCTGTCTCCTGAGTCATTCTGGGTAAGGAGGGTCGTGGCGAGATACCCTTTCAGAAAGAAACTTGAATTATATGTTCACAGAGATAAAGGAGAAATAAAAAAAATAATGCAAAGGAAGGCATTTATGAAAAAAAATGAATAAAAATTTATGTAGGCAAAACATATGGACATTAAATCTCAACAGCAAGACTAGAGCTGACAGAGGAGAGTGTTTAGTGAAACAGGAAGAGAACAGTGAAGAAATCACCCAGAGTGAAGCACAGAGAGAGAGAGAGACAGAAAGCATGGCAGAATTCAGTGAGCTTCATTCCCAGAAAGTGAGAACGAGGAAAATGGGGGAGAAGCAATATTTGAGGAAAGAATAGGTGAGAATTTTCCAAAAATGAAGGAAGTCCTGGGTCATGAAATTCAAAAGTTGAAAAAGCACACCTAAATCCCAAGAAGAAATGGGATAAACAAAAGAAGAGAGCGTAACTAGCCACATCCCAGATCAAGAGAGTTCTGGCTGCAACATGGGAAGGCTACAGTCAAAGAACTCACTGCATTCTGTGACAAGGCTCTCTCCCATCTCCCTTCTAGATTACAGGCTCCATGAGGGCAGGGTTCTTTCCAGTACGTAATATACTGTTAATATCTCCTTGATGCCAAAATGACTACAAGAATAAATGCATGCAATATATTTATATTCACATGAAAGGATTTTAAAAGAGAAAACAAAATAATATAGAAATAATATCACACAAATCAAGTATCCATGGGTAAGACATTTCTCTTTGGACATGTTTCTTCATCTGTGTAAAATAAAGGAGTTATCTCAATGACACTAGATACAAAAGCCACTAACAACTATTACAGATACTATAACTAGAGTACTATTTTTTGAAATGTCTACATTAAAAAACAAATGTGGGCAGCTTTCTATTTTCACAGAAAAACCTGAGAAATTATCTGCCTTGTAGCTGTTTAATTCACAAAGAACAGCTATAAGAGAATAGTGACAACTAACAAACTATAATCACAGAGTCCTGCAGTGGTACCAAGACAAACGTATTCATGCACCACCATTACTTAATTCCTTTGCAATACACTAATGCAAAATACAAATACTTCTCCTCCCCTGTAACTACACTAGATCGCTGGTTTTACCTATATTACATGGACCCTTATCTAGCAAAAACTCTCACTAAACCAACATCACAGAGGTCAGCTACAGTCATTCTGCACATTCTTGCATCTCCATATCTAAGAAACAGCAAACCATAAGACTTATGTAAGAATTCGCTGGGAAAGGTAAGCCAGTAATATACAAAACAGTCAGAACCAATACTATCGGCTTTTGACTAGGAATATTTAAAATGGCAAAACTTCAAAGTTGCACATAATTTTATTTGCATTTAAACTCAAACTCTATGTATGCAAAAGAAAATATAACAGTTCAAACTGATTATTATTTAATGTGTGATAATAGCACATTCTTTTTTATCTCTAGCAAACCATCCAAACTTACTTCTTCATCCTCAAAGAAACCAAGCCTGACAAGGCAGAAAACAACCATTTAGAAAAGAATTAGTCATATTTGGTTCTTAAACAGCAAGTGTGCAATAGCTTTCTTTGCTATAGCTTTTTTGAGCAAACTGGAGTAGCTCCCAGTATGTTACAGTGATAGATGTGATCACCAGACAGGATAAAATGCTTAGAAGCAGATTTGAAAAAAAATCACTCCAGGGACCAAGTAAAAGTAAACAGATGACAAAAGAAATCCTGGTTTCTAGGTTTGAGAATAGTGATCTCTTGGGGATCTTGCAGGAGGAAAAGTAGATAGATGATTCAATAAGTCATACAAATGATCTCACAGAGGGTGACAACTAACCAAAGATTGATCTTTAAGAGGCATATTTTGAAGATATATATTCATCTCTTCAATTTAAACATACTTCTTTGAAGAAACTAGAAATGCTCCAAAAGAGAACAACCAGAATGTTGAGAGACTCAACTTTATAATACATGAAAAAAAGGATTTTTACACTCCTGCAGAGTAAGACTGAAAATCTCTCGAAGAAAAAGGTAGGGCTATCAATAAGAGAAAGCCACAGTTTGTTCTTATAGCAGACCTCACATCTCTGGTAATCCAAAAAAGAATAGAACTGCCTTTGGAAGTAGTGGAAATGTCTTAATGGGGCCCCAAGAACAAGCCAGCCATGATGATACACAGCAGGTTCAAGCAATAAACTGGAAATTGGGCTACATGGTTCTGGAGATTCAGGGATGTTAAAACACAGATTGCTTTCTTCAAGTTTCTTATGTTAGGTTTTTATGATTAAATGGGAATAATTTATCTAATAGAGAAAAGAGAATACTTATTACAAGGTAAAAGTATTTAGTGAGTATGCCTCAAAATACTGTTATCAACTTGAACAATTATGAGGCCATCTTTTCAGAAGATGTCAAGTAAAGATGAGTACAGTATTGGCAGCCAACATTCATATATTTTCATAGCCAATATAATGTGTTTAGATGATGATCATTCTGTTGCTTCATGGTAAAATCCCCTTGTTGACCTCAGAAGCAAGATGGTGAGGCCAGTGGGGCTGGAAACAGGGCTGTTTATAAGTATATAACAGAAAATACCACTCTTCATTTTTCCATGGAAATTACTATTTACATGTAAGCAAATCTCTGAATTACCTATTTGCTTATCCTCTTAGAGGGATACTGTGATATGGACCAGTTCTTTCAGTATCCATACCAGTTTCATTTTAAATGGGTTTATGGCAGAAAGTTAAAAAATGTATTTTCTGGACAACCTTGTAATATGGGCTCCACACACAATTAAGTTGCATTAATCCATTACACTCACACTCAAAGTCTATTTGGAGATGAGACAGGGAGAGGAAAGTTGAGGGAAGAGTAACTACTTTGCTCAACCAGCACATGGCAGAAGTGATAGAGCCAGCACCTCCTTCCTAACTCAGCAGTCTGCAGCAGCAGTGACAGCTTTTCCAACCATGGTAAAGACACAGATTTTTTTCACTAGAAGTGACTATGGCAACTTTCTCATTTGTCAGTTCCTAATCTCAGCAGAGCAGTTCAGGGGTGCTGGGATTTAGCTATTCTGGGAAACCCAATGAAGGCCTGCTCCTCCAGCCTTTCAATTACTTGCAAGAATCTACTTTCCTGTGTTAAATCCCCCTCCTTAAGCTATTTGGAAATGATACTGTTGCTTTTGTGGAACCTGTTAATAACAGGGTGAAATGGACACTGTTCTGAGTTAGAAAATAATTTACATATACTGTCAACCTAAGTGTAATTCTAAACACTGAGTTGATGGCCAAATACAAAATTGTCTCTTAGACTTTTTAAAATACACGTTAAGGAGAGGCGGAGCCAACATGGCGGCGTGAGTAGGACAGTGGGAATCTCCTCCCAAAAACATATATACTTTTGAAAATACAACAAACACAACTAGCCCTAAAAGAGAGACCAGAAGACGCAGGACAGTGGCCAGACTGCAGCTACACCAGCGAGAACACAGCGACTGGTGAAAGGGGTAAGATACAAGCCCCGGCCCGGCGGGACCCGAGCGCCCCTCCCCCCAGCTCCCGGCGGGAGAACAATAGGCAGAGCGGGAGGGAGACGGAGCCCAGGACTGCCGAACACCCAGCCCCAGCCATCCGGGCCAGAGCGCAGACACAGTACATGCCCAGGGGGCCCTGGATACTGGGGGAACAGGGAGTAAGACCTCTGAGGGGGTGCTGAAGCTGATGCCCCTGAGACAAAGAAAAGCGGGGGCTTTTTGAAAGTCTTAAAGGGACAGGGACTTAACAGCTTGACGGAAACAACCCAGGTCACAGTACAGCAGCTGGAAATTACAGGGAAAACCGGGTGCACTAACCCCCTGGGCAACAGCTCTGAGACCCCTCACGGAGGCAAACAGTCAAGCAGCCACCCCATCCATTACCCCACCGGGCGCTGCGAAAGCAGAGAAGCAGCCTGAGACAAATTCCGCCCACAGAAAGGGAAATTTCTCCCTTCCGGCCAGGCAAGACACAAGACCCACTCTACACGCAATTACCCAACACAAGCCACTAGGGGTCGTAGTTGCCCCAGTAAAGAAAGGCCAGTAGCAAGTGAAAATTTTGGCCCTCCCAGCTGACAGTCAATAGCACCTGTCAACATGAAAAGGCAAAAAAATATGATCCAGACAAGACTAACCCAGACAGCTTCGGCATCTGCTACATCTTCCCCTGAGAAGGAATCTGGGGAGATAGATTTAGCCAGTCTACCTGAAAAAGAATTCAAAACAAAAGTCATAACCATGCTGATGGACTTGCAGAGAAATATGCAAGAACTAAGGAAGGAGAATTCAGAAATAAAACAAGCTCTGGAAGGACTTCAAAACAGAATGGACGAGATGCAAGAGACCATTAATGGACTAGAAAACAGAGAACAGGAACGCAGAGAAGCTGATGCAGAGAGAGATAAAAGGATCTCCAGGAATGAAAGAATTTTAAGAGAGCTGAGTGATCAATCTAAAAGGAATAATATAAGAATCATAGGCATTCCAGAAGAAGTAGAGAGAGAAAAGGGGATAGAAAATGTCTTTGAAGAAATAATTGCTGAAAATTTCCCCAAACTAGGGGAAGAAATGGCCTCTCAGACCACAGAGGTACACAGAACTCCCATGACAAGGGATCCAAGGAGGGCAACACCAAGACACATAATAATTAAAATGGCAAAGATCAAAGACAAGGACAAAGTATTACAAGCAGCCAGAGAGAAAAAAAAGGTTACCTACAAAGGAAAACCCATCAGGCTATCATCAGACTTCTCAACAGAAACCCTACAGGCCAGAAGAGAATGGCATGATATACTTAATGCAATGAAACAGAAGGGCCTCGAACCAAGACTACTGTATCCAGCACGAATATCATTTAAATATGAAGGAGGGATTAAACAATTCCCAGACAAGCAAAAGTTGAGGGAATTTGCCTCCCACAAACCACCTCTACAGGGCATCCTACAGGGACTGCTCTAGATGGGAGCACTCCTAAAAAGAGCACACAACAAAACACCCAACATATGAAGAAGGGAGGAGGAGGAATAAGAAGGGAGAGAAATAAAGAATCATCAGATTGTGTTTATAATAGCTCAACAAGCGAGTTAAGTTAGACAGTAAGACAGTAAAGAAGCTAACCCTAAACCTTTGGTAACCACAAACTTAAAGCCTGCAATGGCAATAAATTAATACCTTTCAATAATCACCCTAAATGTAAATGGACTGAATGCACCAATCAAAAGACACAGAGTAATAGAATGGATAAAAAAGCAAGATCCATCGATATGCTGCTTACAAGAGACTCACCTCAAACCCAAAGACGCGCACAGACTTAAAGTCAAGGGATGGAGAAAGATATTTCAAGCAAACAACAGAGAGAAGAAAGCAGGGGTTGCAATTCTGGTATCAGACAAAACAGACTTCAAAATAAAGAAAGTAACAAAAGACAAAGAAGGACATTACATAATGATAAAGGGCTCAGTCCATCAAGAGGATATAACCATTATAAATATATATGCACCCAATACAGGAGCACCAACATACCTGAAACAAATATTAACAGAACAAAAGGAGGAAATAGAATGCAATGCATTCATTCTAGGAGACTTCAACACACCACTCACTCCAAAGGACAGATCCACCAGACAGAAAATAAGTAAGGACACAGAGGCACTGAACAACACACTAGAACAGATGGACCTAATAGACATCTACAGAACTCTACATCCAAAAGCAACAGGATACACGTTCTTCTCAAGTGCACATGGAACATTCTCCAGAATAGACCACATACTAGGGCACAAAAAGAGCCTCAGTAAATTCCAAAAGATTGAAATCCTACCAACCAACTTTTCAGACCACAAAGGCATTAAACTAGAAATAAACTGTTCAAAGAAAGCAAAAAGGCTCACAAACACATGGAGGCTTAACAACACGCTCCTAAATAATCAATGGATCAATGACCAAATCAAAATGGAGATCCAGCAATATTTGGAAACAAATGACAACAACAACACTAAGCCCCAACTTCTGTGGGACGCAGCAAAAGCAGTCTTAAGAGGAAAGTATATAGCAATCCAAGCATATTTAAAAAAGGAAGAGCAATCCCAAATGAACGGTCTAATGTCACAACTATCAAAATTGGAAAAAGAAGAACAAATGAGGCCTAAGGTCAGCAGAAGGAGGGACATAATAAAGATCAGAGAAGAATAAAACAATAGCAAAAATCAATGAAACCAAGAGCTGGTTCTTCGAGAAAATAAACAAAATAGATAAGCCTCTAGCCAGACTTATTAAGAGGAAAAGAGAGTCAACACAAATCAACAGTATCAGAAATGAGAAAGGAAAAATCACAACAGATCCCGCAGAAATACAAAGAATTATTAGAGACTACTATGAAAACCTATATGCTAACAAGCTGGGAAACCTAGGAGAAATGGACAACTTCCTAGAAAAATACAACCTTCCAAGACTGACCCAAAAAGAAACAGAAAATCTAAACAGACCAATTAGCAGCAACGAAATTGAAGCGGTAATCAAAAAACTACCAAAGAACAAAACCCCCGGGCCAGATGGATTTACCTCGGAATTTTATCAGACATACAGGGAAGACATAATACCCATTCTCCTTAAAGTTTTCCAAGAAATAGAAGAGGAGGGGATACTCCCAAACTCATTCTATGAAGCTAACATCACCCTAATACCAAAACCAGGCAAAGACACCACCAAAAAAGAAAACTACAGACCAATTTCCCTGATGAACGTAGACGCAAAAATACTCAACAAAATTTTAGCAAACCGAATTCAAAAATACATCAAAACCATCGTACACCTTGACCAAGTGGGATTCATCCCAGGGATGCAAGGATGGCACAACATTTGAAAGTCCATCAACATCATCCACCACATCAACAAAAAGAAAGACAAAAACCACATGATCATCTCCATAGATGCTGAAAAAGCATTTGACAAAGTTCAAAATCCATTCATGATAAAAACTCTCAGCAAAATGGGAATAGAGGGCAAGTACCTCAACATAATAAAGGCCATCTATGAAAAACCCACAGCCAACATTATATTGAATAGCGAGAAGCTGAAAGCATTTCCGCTGAGATCGGGAACTAGACAGGGATGCCCACTCTCCCCACTGTTATTTAACATTGTACTAGAGGTGATAGCCACGGCAATCAGACAAAACAAAAAAATACAAGGAATCCAGACTGGCAAAGAAGAAGTCAAACTGTCACTATTTGCAGATGACATGATACTGTACATAAAAAACCCTAAAGACTCCACCCCAGAACTACTAGAACTGATATCGGAATACAGCAAAGTTGCAGGATACAAAATCAACACACAGAAATCTGTGGCTTTCCTATATACCAACAATGAACCAACAGAAAGAGAAATCAGGAAAACAACTCCATTCACAATTGCATCAAAAAAAATAAAATACCTAGGAATAAACCTAACCAAAGAAGTGAAAGACTTATATTCTGAAAACTACAAGTCACTCTTAAAAGAAATTAAAGGGGACACTAACAGATGGAAACGCATCCCATGCTCATGGCTAGGAAGAATTAATATCGTCAAAATGGCCATCCTGCCCAAAGCAATATACAGATTTGATGCAATCCCTATGAAACTACCAGCAACATTCTTCAATGAACTGGAACAAATACTTCAAAAATTCATATGGAAACACCAAAGACCCCGAATAGCCAAAGCAATCCTGAGAAAGAAGAATAAAGTAGGGGGGATCTCACTCCCCAACTTCAAGCTCTATTATAAAGCCACAGTAATCAAGACAATTTGGTACTGGCACAAGAACAGAGCCACAGACCAATGGAACAGACTAGACAATCCAGACATTAACTCAGACATATATGGTCAATTAATATTTGATAAAGGAGCCATGGACATACAATGGCGAAATGACAGTCTCTTCAACAGATCGTGCTGGCAAAACTGGACAGCTACATGTAGGAGAATGAAACTGGACCATCGTCTAACCCCATATACAAAAGTAAACTCAAAATGGATCAAAGACCTGAATGTAAGTCATGAAACCATTAAACTCTTGGAAGAAAACATAGGCACAAACCTCTTAGACATAAACATGAGTGACCTCTTCTTGAACATATCTCCCCGGGCAAGGAAAACAACAGCAAAAATGAACAAGTGGGACTATATTAAGCTGAAAAGCTTCTGTACAGCAAAAGACACCATCAATAGAACAAAAAGGAACCCTACAGTATGGGAGAATATCTTTGAAAATGACACATCCGATAAAGGCTTGACGTCCAGAATATATAAGGAGCTCTCACGCCTCAACAAACAAAAAACAAATAACCCAATTAAAAAATGGGCAGAGGAACTGAACAGACAGTTCTCCAAAAAAGAAATACAGATGGCCAACAGACACATGAAAAGATGCTCCACATCGCTAATTATCAGAGAAATGCAAATTAAAACTACAATGAGGTATCACCTCACACCAGTAAGGATGGCTGCCATCCAAAAGACAAACAACAACAAATGTTGGCGAGGCTGTGGAGAAAGGGGAACCCTCCTACACTGCTGGTGGGAATGTAAGTTAGTTCAACCATTGTGGAAAGCAGTATGGAGGTACATCAAAATGCTCAAAACAGACTTACCATTTGACCCAGGAATTGCACTCCTAGGAATTTACCCTAAGAATGCAGCAATCAAGTTTGAGAAAGACAGATGCACCCCTGTGTTTATCGCAGCACTATTTACAATAGCCAAGAATTGGAAGCAACCTAAATGTCCATCAATAGATGAATGGATAAAGAAGATGTGGTACATATACACAATGGAATACTACTCAGCTATAAGAAAAGGGCAAATCCAATCATTTGCAGCAACATGGATGGAGCTGGAGGGTATTATGCTCAGTGAAACAAGCCAAGCGGAGAAAGAGAAATACCAAATGATTTCACTTATCTGTGGAAAATAAGAACAAAGGAAAAACTGAAGGAACAAAACAGCAGCAGAATCACAGAACTCAACAATGGACTAACAGGTATCAAAAGGAAAGGGACTGGGGAGGATGGGTGGGTAGGGAGGGATAAGGGGGGGAGAAGTAGGGGGGTATTAAGATTAACATTCATGGGGGGGTAGGAGAAAAGGGAGGGCTGTACAACACAGAGAAGGCAAGTAGTGATTCTACAACATTTTGCTATGCTGATGGACAGTGACTGTAAAGGGGTTTATAGGGGAGACCTGGTATAGGGGAGAGCCTAGTAAACATAATATTCGTCATGTAAGTGTAGATTAGTGATAGCAAAAAAAAAAAAAAAAAAGGGCAGTTCCTGTGTGGTAACCTCCAACGAGTTCTACACAAGGGTATAAAGGGCATATAAAAGTGTAGGCAAAGGGTCTGTTTGTGTTTATACAGAGGATCAAAGCCTAATTGGGCTACCCCGAAAATGAACTAAGATACGATATGAAAAAGAACTTCCAACATCTGCACTCTCTGGAAGACTCATGCCAGAAGATGATCATCAAAAAACCCCAACAAAGATCCACGCACTGCTACAGCTGTAGATGCACTCATCCCACCAGTTCCTGGACTTGCCATGGGAATGAGGAAGGAGATATCTAAGCTGGCCTGTGCATACAGTAAAACAACAAAATTGGACTGGATCTATACTGTTGGAACTCAACCAAGAATTTGGAGAAGTGCAAATTGTAGCGCTCCAAAGTCTTACAACTAAAAACTATTTACTGTTAAAAGAACATATGGCATGTGAACAGTCCCCAGGAATGGGTTGTTTTAATTTGTCTGATTTCTCTCAGACTGTTCGTTCAAGTTCAGTTGGACAATATCCACCATGTCATAGATAAGTTTTCACAAATGCCTAAGGTTCCTAACTGGTTTTCTTGGTTTCACTGCAGATGGCTGGTAATTACAGATATGCTTTGGTTATGTAACTATACTCCTATTATGTTAATGTGTGGGTGCAATTTAAGTAGTAGCTTAAAACCTATACATGCTGAAGTTACTCTACAAGAAGATATATCAAAGAAATAATCAATCTTCCCATGTTTTCTTCCGCCTGCTACTTCTATAGCTTTTCTTCTTCCTTCCTAATTACAACCCTTAAATAGAATTCGTGCCTCATATCAAATTTACCGAGTATCATAATTCTTCCAAGTGGCAAAGATACCTCAAGACAAATGCTGGGCATAGAAGCCACAGGGCATAAATATGCAAAGAAGTAAAAAGCTAACTTTTTCAAACAATAAGGCTTCTCTCTCACTTACCAACTTCACATTTCCCTGTATGGCCCCGGAAGATGACTGGTTAGCCAGAGACGGGTAAGATTCCTCAAGGGAGGAACAACCTAAGACAGGCACAGTCGCAGGGGGGCCATCAGGTGAGAAATTGGGGATCAACAGAGGTGAGGCTTAGAACCTCACCCCCCCGCTCTGAGAGAAATCTTCTGCATACGTGGATGTTTTATTGCCCTGGTCTAGCTTGGATTAACACATAGTCTACAGGCACACACCTGATCATCTACATGTGCTCTCTTACAACACTAAACTATGTTTTCTACCTTTATCTTGTATCTACCTACCACTTCAGCATTTTATTAAAAATAATAATAATAAAGAGAGAAATGTGGTATCCACATATAAATCAAGTATAAAAACCAAATGAGTATTCATATTTGAACTGACTGTTTATAGTTCATAATGCATGAGCAAAACCGAAAGTTTCTGTGATGACTGCCCTTGTACTGTTCACTATGTAACTTATTCATTATGTAAGAATTTGTTCTACATGTAAGAACTTGTTTGTTATGCCTCAGAAGATTGGAGACTGACAAAAATTAGGCTTGGGGTGGAATAATGATTGTGCATTGAGAATTGACTCCCCTATACAGAATTTTATTGTCGTTAACAACCATTTGATCAATAAATATGAGAGATGCCCTCACAAAAAAAAAAAAAAAAAAAAAAAAAAAGGACAGACTTCCAATGGTAAAATAAATAAGTAACCGGGATGTAATGTAGAGCATAAGGAATATAGTCAAGATATTGTAACAGCCTGGTGGGGTGATAGCTGGAACCTAGAATTATGTATATAAATGTTCTACCACTGTGTTGTACACTTGAAACTCATGTAATGTAATACTGTGTGTCAACTACCCTTCAATAAAAAATAATTATTAAAAAAAAAAAAAAAAAAATGGGCAAAGGAACTGAACAGACGGTTCTCCAAAAAAGAAATACAGATGGCCAACAGACACATGAAAAGATGCTCCACATCGCTAATTATCAGAGAAATGCAAATTAAAACTACAATGAGGTATCACCTCACACCAGTAAGGATGGCTGCCATCCAAAAGACAAACAACAACAAATGTTGGCGAGGCTGTGGAGAAAGGGGAACCCTCCTACACTGCTGGTGGGAATGTAAACTTGTTCAACCATTGTGGAAAGCAGTATGGAGGTACATCAAAATGCTCAAAACAGACTTACCATTTGACCCAGGAATTGCACTCCTAGGAATTTACCCTAAGAATGCAGCAATCAAGTATGAGAAAGATCAGTGCACCCCTATGTTTATCGCAGCACTATTTACAATAGCCAAGAATTGGAAGCAACCTAAATGTCCATCGATAGATGAATGGATAAAGAAGATGTGGTACATATACACAATGGAATACTACTCAGCCATAAGAAAAGGGCAAATCCAACCATTTGCAGCAACATGGATGGAGCTGGAGGGTATTTTGCTCAGTGAAACAAGCCAAGCAGAGAAAGAGAAATACCAAATGATTTCACTCATCTGTGGAATATAAGAACAAAGGAAAAACTGAAGGAACAAAACAGCAGCAGAATCACAGAACTCAAGAATGGACTAACAGGTACCAAAGGGAAAGGGACTGGGGAGGATGGGTGGGTAGGGAGGGATAAGGGGGGGAGAAGTAGGGGGGTATTAAGATTTGCATCCATAGCGGGGTGGGAGAAAGGGGAGGGCTGTACAACACAGAGAAGACAAGTAGTGATTCTACAACAGGTTTCTACACTGATGGACAGTGACTGTAAAGGAGTATATAGGGGGGACCTGGTATAGGGGAGAGCCTAGTAAACAAAGTATTCGTCATGTAAGTGTAGATTAATGATTAAAAAAAAAAAATGCAGTTCCTATGTGGTGACCTCTAATGAGTTCTACACAATGATATAAAGGACATATAAAAGTGTAGGCAAAGGGTCTGTTTGTGTTTATACAGAGGATCAAAGCCTAATTTGGCTACCCCGAAAATGAACTAAGATACGATATGAAAAAGAACTTCCAACATCAGCACTCTCGGGAAGACTCATGACAGAAGATGATCAGAAAAAAAAAAAAAAAAAAAAACTTCAACAAAGATCCACACACTGTCACAGGTGTAGATGCACTCATCCCACCAGTTCCTGGACTTGCCATGGGAAAGATGAAGGAGATATCTAAGCTGGCCTGTGCATGCAGTAAAACAAAAATTGGACTGGATCTATACTGTTGGAACTCAAACAAGAATTAGGAGAAGTGCAAATTGTAGCACTCCAAAATCTTACAACCACAGACTATTTATCGTTAAAAGAACATATGGGATATGAACAGTCCCCAGGAATGGGGTGTTCTAGTTTATCTGAATTCTCTCAGACTGTTTAAGCTCAGTCGGACAATATCCACCATATCATAGATAAGTTTTCACAAATGCCTAAGGTGCCTAACTGGTTTTCTTGGTTTCACTGGAGATGGCTGGTAATTACAGGTATGCTTTGGTTAGGTAACTATATTCCTATTATGTTAATGTGTGTGCACAATTTAATTAGTCGTTTAAAACCTATCCATGCTGAAGTTACTCTACAAGAAGATATGTCAATGAAATAATCAATCTTCCCAGGTTTTCTTCTGCCTGCTACTTCTGTAGCTTTTCTTCTTCCTACCTAATCACAACCTTTAAATAGAACTCGTGCCACATGTCGAATTTACCGAGTATCATAATTCTTCCAAGTGGTAAAGACACCTCAAGACAAATGCTGGGCATAGAAGCCACAGGGCATAAATATGCAAAGAAGTAAAAAGCTAACCTTTTCAAACGATAAGGCTTCTCTCTCACTTACCAACTTCACATTTCCCTGTATGGCCCCGGAAGATGACTGGTTAGCCAGAGACGGGTAAGATTCCTCAAGGGAGGAACAACCTAAGACAGGCACAGTCGCAGGGGGCCATCTGGTGAGAAAATGGGGAGCAGCAGAGGTGAGGCTTAGAACCTCCCCCCTCATGTTCTGAGAGAAATCTTCTGCATACATGGATGTTTATTGCCCTCGTCTAGCGCGGATTAACACATAGTCTACAGGCACACACCTGATCATCTACATTTGCTCTCTTACAACACTAAACTCTGTTTCCTACCTTTATCTCGTATCTACCTACCACTTCAGCATTTTATTAAAAATAATAATAATAGAGAAATGTGGTATCCACATATAAATCAGGTTTAAAAATCAAATGAGTATTCATATTTGAACTGACTGTTTATAGTTCATAATGCATTAACAAAACCGAAAGCTTCTGTGATGACAGCCCTTGCACTGTTCACCATGTAAGTTATTCACTATGTAAGAATTTGTACTCCATGTAAGAATTTGTTCGTTATGCATCAGAAGATTGGAGACTGACGAAAATTGGGCTTGGGGTGGATTAATGATTGTGCATTGAGTATTGACCCCCCTATACAGAGATTTGTTGTGGTTAACAACTATTTGATCAATAAATATGAGAGATGCCCTCACAATATATATATATAATATATATATATATATATATATATATAATATATATATATATATATAAACACACTTCCAATTGTAAAATAAATAAGTAACCGGGATGTAATGTATAACATAAGGAATATAGTCAAAGTATTGTAACAACTTGGTATGGTGATACCTGGTACCTAGAAATATCATGTATATAAATGTTGAGTCGCTGTGTTGTACACCTGAAACTAATGTAATGCAATGCTGTTGTCAACTACCCTTCAATAAAAAATAAAATAAAATAAAATAAAATAAAATAAAATAAAATAAAATAAAATACACGTTAATAATCCTCCTTAAATGCACAGAAGGACATTTTAAAATAAGCCTAAGGAAATGCAAAAACATCAAATGATGGGGAAAGGGGACAGCAGAATAAGAAAAACACAGACTTTTTTAATTGGTGAAATTAGTTGTACAAAAAAGAAAAGAATGGGAAAGGAATGAAGAAAAATCTTAGGATAATCAAATGGAAATGTATTCAAGATACTACAACTATGCTAAAATTTGATTTAAGTCTATAAAGATATGTACCACTTGCTATCTTTATCTTTTATTTTTTAGTAAATTTTTAGTTCAATTTGGATCTTGCGATCAAAAAGTTGAACAGAGACATGGAAGGTATAAAAAAAAAATCCAAACTGCACTTTTGGAGATGAAAACTACACTGTATTGGAAATGAAAAATACAGTAGTTAGAATTAACAGCAGACTAGAGACTGAAAAAGAAAAGACTAATGAACTTATAAACACAGTAATTAGAATGATCTAAAACACAAAGAAAAAAATAAAAATTTTTAAATATTGAAAATGCAACACTGGGAAATTTTAAGCCAGTTAATGTGTATAATGGAGTCCCCAGAGAAGGGAGTGCACCAAAAAAAACTGAAAACTATTACAAATTCAATGTAAACTGTAAAACCACAGATCCACAAAGCTCAATAAACCCCAAACACAAGAAACAAAGAAAACAAAGAAAGAAAAAAAAAGAAATCTGAAAGAAGTCATTACCTGCAAAGTCACACTACATGAAATATTAAAGTAAGCCTTTCACACAGAGGGAAAATGGCTCTACTCAGACAGATAACATAAAAAATGGTAGTTACTTTATATAAGGGTAAAAAGATATTTTTCTTATTATTTCAATCCCTTTTAAAAGCGTTTTAAAATGATAATATTGTACCCTGGGGCTTATGACACATATCTAAGAAAAATTCATGACAACAATAACATAAAGGCCCAGAGGGGAGAAGTGAAAGTATACTATTCTAAGGTTCTTAAAGTATACTTGTAGTGTGTAATATCACTTGAAGGTAGACAGTGACAAGTTAAAGATGTATACTATAAACCCTAAAAAAAAAAATAAAATAAAATAAAAAATGACTAAAATAAAGCTTATAAGCCAACAAAGAAAAAAACATCTTACAAAGCACTTAACTAATTTTATAAAGGCAGAAAGGAATGAAAAGGGAACAAAGATGGGACAAATAGTAAATAGGAAGACTTAACCTCAAGGTATCAATAATCTCATTAGATAGAAATGGTCTTAATATCTAACTAGAGAGCAGAGATTGCCAGGCTGGAAAAAAAGATCCAACCATATACTGTTTAACTTATCCAACCATATACTGTTTAACTTAAGAGCACTTTAAATATAAAGATACAATAGGTTAAAAGTAGAAAGAAAAGGTGATACCATACAACACTAATCAAAAGAAAGCTGTAGTGCCTATATTATTACCCAGGTAGACTTCAGAGTAAAGAATACCATCACCAGGGGTAAAGATAATCATTTCATAATAACAAGGGGTTAATTTATCAGAAGACCAAGCAAATCCTAAATGTTTACAAACTTCATAACAGAGAATCAAATACACACAGAAAAATTGGTATTAACTATAAGGAGAAACAGACAAATCCATAATTACAGTCAGCAGTTTCACTACCACTCTTAACTAATAGAACAACTAGATGGCAAGGATTTAGTACACCTGAAAAACACTATCTGCTTGACCTCATTGACATTTATAGAACACTCTGTACAACAATAAAGGAACACATATTCTTCTAAAGTGTACACAAAACATTTACAAAAAGAGACCATATTCTGTGCCATGATAAAAGCTTCAACAAATTTAGAAGAATTAACTTATTCAAAATATTTTCAGACCACAATGGAATTAAATTAGAAATAAATAAGAACAAGATCTCTGGGAAGCCCAGGAATTTTGAAAATTAAATAACATACTTAAAAATAACCCATGGAATCAAAGACTAAATCAAAAGGGAAATAAGGAAGTATTTTGAACTGAATGAAAATGAAATTCAACAGCAGAATTTGTGGGATGCCACAAAAGCAGAACTTGGGAAATTTATAATCACAAATACCTATGTTAGAAAATAAGGGTCTCAAATAACCTTGGTTTTTCTACCTTAACAAGCTAGAGAAGAATAAATCCAACTGAAAGGAAACAGAAGAAATAATAAATATCAAAGGAGAAGCCAAAGTAATAGAAACCTGAATGACAACAGAGAAAAACTTTGAAACCCAAGAATTCTTTGAGAAGATTAATAAAATTGATGAATCTCTGGCCAGATGATCAGGGAAAAAAAAAAGAGTAGACAGAAATTAACAATAACAAGAGTCAGAGTGATGTCATCTCAACAGATTCTAAAGGTACTAGAAGGATGAGTGCTATATGCTTAAAGTTTGTGTCCCTATAAAATTCATATTCATATACTGAAATCCTAATGTCCATTGTGATAGTATTACGAATTGGGACCTTTGACAGGCAATTAGGTCATGAGGGAGAGCTCTTATGAATGGATTAATGTTCTTAATAATCCATTAATAAATCTAATAATAAAGATGCCTTAGAGATATCTCTTGCCCCCTTTCCACCACGTAAGGATACAAAAAGCTGTCTGTGACCTAAAAGAGAGCCCTTGAGTGATCATGCTTACATTCTGATCTGGGACTTCCAGCCTCTAGAACTGTGAGAAATAATTTTCTATTGCTTATAAGTTATCCAGTCTGAGATTTTGTTATAGAAGCCGGGAACAGACTAAAACAATAAGGGGACATTTTATAAACAATTATATACCAATGAAAGCAACCGATTCCATGAAAGACACAAACTATCAAAGTGCATTAAGAAAAAGATAACCTAAATAGCCTTATATTAATGACAGATATTGAGATTGTAGTTTAAAGCTTTCTCAAAAAATTTTCCAGATCCAGATGGCTTTACTGGTTAATGCTACAAAACCTTAAGGAAGAAATAATAACACCAATTCTATTTAAACTCTTCTAACATATTGAGCAGGAGGAAACAATTCCCTAATCACTGAGTGAGGCTAGCAATACCCTCATAACAAAATCAGACAAAGGCATTACAATCAAAGAACACTACAGACCAATATCCCTTTTGAATATAGATATAAATTCTATCTATTTTGAACATAGACAAAATTCTAGCAATTCAAATCCAACCATGTATAAAAGGGATAATATATTATAACCAAGTGTGGTTTATATGTGAAATGTAGGGTTGGCTTAACATTCAAAAAAATCAACCAGAGCACTTTGCTTTTAATAAAAAACTGTGTTGATTAATTTTATGTGTCAACTTGACTGGATCAAGGGATGCCAAATAGCTGCTAAAGCATTATTTCTAGGTGTGTCTTTGAGAGTGTTTCCGAAAAAAATTAGCATTTCCATCAAAAGAAGATGATCCTCACCAATGTAGGTGGGCAACATCCAATCCATCGAGGACCTGAAATAGAACAAAAAAGGCAAAGGGTGGATTTGCTCTGTCTGCTTGAATTGGGACATCCATCTTCTACAGCCACTGGATATCTGGTTCCGGTTCTCAGGTCCTCAGATTCAGGCCTTTGGAAGCAGACTGGGAACGTACAATCATCTGCTTCCGAAATTCCCTTTGGACTCATCCTGAATTATACCACCAGCCATCCTGGTTCTCCAGTTTGCAGATAGCAGGTAGTGAAATTTCTCAGCCTCCACAATCACATGGACCAATTCCTATAATAAACTTCCTCTTATGCACTGTTTCTCTGGAAATCCCTGATGCATACACAAAACACAAAATAAAAACCATATGATCATCTCAACAAACTGACAAGAACACTTGGCACATAATGACCCCATCCAAACCCGCACAAGAGACAAACAAACAGAAGCATAGTTTCTAACTTCTCACAGCTGTGTCCCTAGGATGACAATTATAATACTCTTACGTTCCTGGCTAGGAAAACTCAAGGTGGCTAAAAGAATGTGCTGTTTGTTCCAGCCAACACCTGAACATAGAGCCCCTGTCTCCCAACCTCTGTGGGGAAATAGGAGCCTGACTTCAGGAAGTGCTAGTCAGCAAACCCAGATCTGGCTCAATCACACTAACCAAAATTCTTTCCAGCTTTTCATAAACTCCTACAACTCTGACCTTGCCCAAGCCCCCATCATTTCCCCATTCCTTTTTCTACCCTACTCCCTCATTCTCCTTTTAAAACATCCTAGCTAGCTTTATACAAAAAGAAGATGAGTTCAGTTCACATTGGACTCTCTTCCCTACTGTAATAGTTATTACTGAACAAAATCCATCCTTACTGCTCTAACTCATGCACAGTTTTATCTTTAATAAGACACAGAAAAGGCATTTGACAAAGCCCATGATCTATTCCTGACCAAACTGTCAGAAAACTAGAAACAGAGGGGAACTTTTTCAACTTAATAAAGGGTATCCACATGAAACATACAGCTAACATCATACTTACTATTGAAAAACTTAATACTTTCCTCTTAAGATCAGGACCAACAAAAGAATGTCTGTTCTCACCATTTTTGTTCAGTATAGTACTGGAGCTTTTCACTTAGGGCAGTAAGAGGGAGGGAGGGATCCAGGTAGAAAAGGCAGCATAAAACTATCTTTATTCATAGATGACATGATTGCCTATGTAGAAAATTCAACGGTATCTACAAAAAAGCTACTAAAACTAGTAAGTTGAATTTGGCAAAATTGAAAGATACAAGATCAATACACAAAAATCAATTTATTTTTAAGTCTATTCCTGTTCTATTTATTATGTGATTTTCTTTCTACTAATGGTTATTATGAAAGAGATACAGCTTTTTGTCAGAATTTCAGAAAACACAAAATCCAAACAAAACAATCCAGGACATCTTACTACACTGATGCACAGCAACTACAGTGGGGCATGAAGGGGAACCGGATAATGTGGGTGAATGTAGCAACCACAAAGTTGCTCATGTGAAACCTTCATAAGATTGCATATCAATGATACCTCAAAAAAAAAAAAAATCCATGAACTCACGACATAGAAGGAACTACTTTTAATATTTTGATTTATTGTAAAAGCTTTTCAAGAAATTCACTTTAAAAAGCTTTTCTTTAGGTTAAAAAAATATAACATAACAAGATCAAAGCCATTTTTTTTTTGGTATCATTAATCTACAGTTACATGAGCAAGATTATGGCCACCAGACTTCCCCCATCATCAAGTCCCCACCACACACCCCACTATAGTCACTGTTCATTAGAGCAGAAAGATGCTATAGAATCACTACTTGTCTTGTGTTGTACAGCCCTCCCTGTGACCCCCTCCCCCACATTATGTCTGCTAATCGTAATGCCCCATTTTCCCCTTTTCACCCTTGTCCCTCCCTTTCCACCCATCCTCCCCAGTCCCTTTCCCTTGGGTAACTGTTAGTCCATTCTTGAGTTTTGTGAGTCTGCTGCTGTTTTGTTCCTTCAGTTTTTTTCTTTGTTCTTATACTCCACATGAGTGAAATCATTTGATACTTTTTTTATTCTGCCTGGCTTATTTCACTAAGCATAATACCCTCTAGCTCCATCCATGTTGTTGCAAATGGTAGGATTTGTTTTCTTCTTATGGCTGAATAATATTCCATTGTGTATATGTACCACATCTTCTTTATCCATTCATCTACTGATGGACACTTAGGTTGCTTCCATTTCTTGGCTATTGTAAATAGTGCTGCAATAATCATAGGGGTGCATATATCTTTTTCAAACTGGGCTGCTGCATTCTTAGGGTAAATTCCTAGGGGTGGAATTTCAGGGTCAAATGGTATTTCTATTTTTGGTTTTTTGACAAACCCCCATACTGCTTTTCACAATGGTTGAACTAATTTACATTCCCACCAGCAGTGTAGGAGGGTTCCCCTTTCTCCACATCCTTGTCAACATTTGTTGTTGTTTGTCTTTTGGATGGTGGCCATCCTTTCTGATGTCAGGTGATATCTCATTGTGGTTTTTATTTGCATTTCTCTGATGAGTAGCGATGTGAAGCAACTTTTCATGTGTCTGTTGGCCATCTGAATTTCTTCTTTGGAGAAGTGTCTGTTCAGCTCCTCTGCCCATTTTTTAATTGGATTATTTGCTTTTTGTTTCTTGAGGTGTGTGAGCACTTTATATATTTTGGATGTCAACCATTTATCGGATATGTCATTTATGAATATATTCCCCCATGCTGTAGGATGTCTTTTTGTTCTATTGATGGTGTCCTTTGCTGTACAGAAGCTTTTCAGCTTAATATAGTCCCACTTGTTCATTTTTGCTTTTGTTTCCCTTGCTTGGGGAGATATGTTCATGAAGAAGTTGGTCATGATTAGGTCCAAGAGATTTTTGCCTATGTTTTTTTTCTAAGAGTTTTATGGTTTCATGACTTACATTCAGGTCTTTGATCCATTTCAAATTTACTTTTGTGTATGGGGTTAGAGAATGATCCAGTTTTATTCTCTTACATGTAGTTGTGCAGTTTTGCCAACACCAGCTGTTGAAGAGGCTGTCATTTCCCCATTGTATATCCATGGCTCCTTTATCATACATTAATTGACCATATATGTTTGGGTTAATGTCTGAAGTCTCTATTTTGTTCCACTCGTCTATGCATCTGGTTCTTGTGCCAGTACCAAATTGTCTTGATTACTGTGGCTTAGTAGCAGAGCTTGAAGTTGGAAAGTGAGATCCCCACTGCTTTATTCTTCCTTTTCTGGATTGCTTTGGTTATTCGGGGTCTTTTGTAGTTCCATATGAATTTTAGTTAGAACTATTTGTTCTAGTTCGTTGAAGAATGCTGTTGGTATTTTGACAGGGATTGCACTGTATCTGTAGATTGCTTTAGGCAGGATGGCAATTTTGACAATATTAATTCTTCTTAGCCAAGAGCATGGGATAAGTTTCCATTTGTTAGTGTCCTCTTTAATTTCTCTTAAGAGTGTCTTGTAGTTTTCAGGGTATAGGTCTTTCACTTCCTTGGTTAGTTTACTCCTAGGTATTTTATTCTTTTTGATGCAATTGTGAATGGAATTGTTTTCCTGATTTCTCTTTCTGCTAGTTCATCGTTAGTGTATAGGAAATCAACAGATTTCTGTGTGTTAACTTTGTATCCTGCCACTTTGCTGAATTCAGATATTAGTTCTAGTAGTTTTGGGGTGGAGTCTTCAGGGTCTTTTATGTACAATATCATTGCTGTAGGGTTTTATATCAAAAAAGAATCTCTCTTCCGGGCCTAAAATGTTGGGCATCTTCTTTTCTCTATTCCAAACAAGTATGTTTAAGTTCCTCAAATGCATACCAAAAAGTTCCCACCATCTGATGTCCAAATGTGACATTACAACTAGCAGCCTCAACTACCAAGTAGGCTGCACCCTAAAATGTTCTATTTAGAGGTATTTACAACTCCATTTGGGCTAAGGAGGACTACAAGAAAAGACTATTAACTGAAATGAAGACTATTAAATGAAAATTGAGAGAATATGGGAAACATATTTGGGGGTATTCTCCTGTCCCCAGCAAATTAAGAAGAACTAATACTGAAAATACTACATCCAGAAATCATCTACCCCAACACCACCCCTTGTCAGCATTCAACAAATGCTGACTATATTTCTAAGAGCTCAGCAAAACAGAAAGGGTGAAGACTGACAATACAACTGAAAAAAGGAACACACAAACTAAGAATATGGAGACCTCTTTTAATTTATATAGCACCTTTTCATATTCCATTGTCCATTTACTTCTAGAACTATAATAGATTTCATTTTGTTTTCTCTATTTAGTAATGGAAAAAATGGTATCGCATCAACTATGATGATTCAATTTCAAACAAGACTTATCAATTCTTGATTTAACAAGGATTCTTTAGAGGCTTGGAGAAAACTCAGTTTAACTATAAAATAGGAGTGCTATGAGAACTAATGAGCAATGTTTGTAAAGCACATTGTAAGGCAAGGAAAAAAGCAGGAGTCATCTCTGATTACTCCCTGATGCTCCCCACATGCAATTATCAAGCCCAGTGCATTAATAAAGTAAACATCTTTCTATCCCCACTGCCCCTGTCTTAGATGAAGTCACCATCACCTTTTCCCTAGGCCAGGGATCAACAAATCACACCCACAGGCTAAATCTGTTCTGTCACCTGTTTTTGTAAATATAAAGTTTTACTGGACTACATACAGTCATGCCCATTTATTTATGTTTCTTTGACTCTTTTCACACTATGATGTCAGAGTTGAAGAGATGTAACTGACAGGCCTGTAAAGTCTAAAATATTTGTTATTTGGCCCTTTACAGAAAAGATTTGCCGAACCTGGCCTACATGTGTTCAATAATTCTCTTAACTAGTCTCCCTATCAACCATTCCATTCACTTTCTAAACTGCAGCCTGGATAATAGTTTTAAGAATACAAATCTTATCAACCATCTGCAAAGAAAAACCTAAACTCCTTAAGGTAACTCCTGTAACTTTTCCAAATTCCTATCTTGCTGCTATCCAATTTGACCTTTATGTTCTAGTTATTCTATTGTAACCTCTTCAAATTCATCTTGTTCTAGCCTTGGGCACTGAGCAGGTAATGTTTCCCCCAAATGGGACACTCCACATTTCTCCTTGCCAAGTTCTCCACATAAATGTCATTTTCTCCAGGAAGCCATTTCTGACCCATGGATGGGATTAGGCGGTCCTGTACTTCCTCCATCACTGACCTTTTTAGGCTCTAATGCATATTTGCAAGGCCAGATCAAGAGCCATGAGGGCAGAGATAGGCTCTGTGATGTTAACAATGATACCCTTGTAGCAAGCAAAGACCAGTATGTACAAAGCACTCATAACATTTCTGTTGAAATAAATTTATCCTTTGCATCATGTTGAGAATCCAAAGAAATTTTTCTCAGTGATTTACTAGAAATAATCATATAGATTTAACTAATGAAGATACATAAGTCATGTGTTAACTATGGAAGAATATGTTGATATCCAATCTGAACACCTAGAAACCTACAAAAAGATAGCTTCTTCTGAGCAAACCTATTTATGCCATATGCTTTTTTAGTATATTATCAGAGAAAACCTTGATCCTCAGAGCTGATCATTCTAGACCATATTCAGTGAAAATGACAAAAATAATGAAACTAAGAAGTTTAGTTTAGTTACCTGCTCTTCCCTCTCCTTTTCTTTGGTCTTACTTCTATAGACTCTAGCAGAGGAGGCATCCTGGGATGGAATGGCAGAGATCTGATGCAGTGGCATGCTCATCCCAGCCTCCTGTCTGGTCTTCTTTACAGAAGAGAGTCTCCAGTGGTAGAGTCATTTTGGGCCATGGACTTCAAACTGAGATAAAAAAGACAAAACATAATAGAGCTAAAACACTTAAAAATTTTCAACAGTGAGATTAGCATTTTATATTTATACTCATATTTATATTTAATAAGTTACAATGCCTGACATACTTAGTCTTCAAGAATGATAGAAGATGAGTATCTATGGGTGAAATGGTAACTCTGTTCTCATGTAATAAGATGGGAGCACCTGAAAGAGGCTAATAGATCAGGTACATATATAATCAGATACTAAGTTTCCATTGGCCACTCAGGTTTTGAATACAGCACTGTCATATTCTATTTTAGAATATTTTTGAACTTTTTTCCTTAACCAAGGATTCATTCTGATATAAATAGTGATTTTTCCTTAAAACTGCTGGCTTGAGTTCACATAATGGTAAGGTTAACGGTTAAGTCTAAAATAAATATAAGAGATCTATAATCCATTTTTAACCTTCTAAAAGTCTACTCTCTAGACTAGTTGTTGGCAAAGTTTTCCTGTAAAGAGCCAGATAGTAAATACTTTTAGGCATTGTGGGACATATTTGTTACAAATAAATTCTGCCATTTTAGTGTGCAAGCAGCCACAGTGAGTATGTAAATGTAATGAGAATGGTTATGTTCCAACAAAACTTTACTTACAGAAGCAGGTGGCAGGCTAGGGGTGAAAATTTAGTAATATGGGTAACTGCTGAACCACTGTGTTGTATATTGAACCCAATAGAAGATAGTGTATCAGTGATACTTCAATTAAAAAAAAAAAAGAAAAAATATGTTAATGTTAGCATATAATGGGTTTATTGTTACTTTAAGTGAATTAAATATTTTTTACAGTTAAAAAAATAAAGCAGGTAGCAGGCTACATTTGGCCCATAGGCCTATAGGTGGCTAATCCTTACTCAAAAGGATTTCCAGGTAAAATGAGAGTATCATGGACATTCTGGGACCAGGAAAAGGCTGCCCTTACATAAAAGAGTAGTGTCTGAATAAGGTATATTCAGTAATTCCAGGTACCTCTGCCCTTTTTCTGGTTTTCTCCTACACTTCTCCAAAGTGCCTAATAATTGAATTGTGTGTTCTCTCTCTCCCCACCCCACTGAGATCTATGAAACTGTATACAAAACCACTTAAATATAAATTATCCATAAGGTTTAACATAGTAATGTTTCATGCTTTTTTAATCTTAACAAAGGATGGAAGCCTTAAGCCAAAAGAAAGAATCTCTAATTTGGGCATTTTTCATTTATTTTTAGCCATGTATTTGTGGGGGGGGGCAGTAGGCAAGGAGGGTAAAAAACAGTGGCTGACAACCCTAAGGTCACATCTGACAAGGAGCCATTTATTCCACCTCTCCCCAAAACCTGCTCTGGACCAAAGGTAAGTGTTTGGGCAGATAGTCCCACCTCTAACAGTATTATTAACCAATCTGAAGAGCAACAGACCTCACAAACTGGATTTCTTTCACAGGTCTCTCTGATCAACAGGCAAACAGGAAGAAACAAGAAACTGGAAGGGATCAACATATATAAGCAAATCAGCTAAAAGAGTATTCTGTTTTAAAAAGTCTAGTTTTATAATAGATGGGTGATCACTGACAACCAACGTAACAGGAAAAGAGTGTAGGTGATATCACTGTCTAGATATTATAATCAGTAATAAATAAAATATTAGCATCTAGATATGATACATGGCCTACTCTACTTCAAACCTCTGATGAGGCTGACACAAGATGGAGCGCTGTGCTCAACAATGGTTGGAGTCCCTGTGTTGACGTGACAGGAACCACCAGGCACTTCCTGCTGAGCTGTCTTACCCTTCCTAAGAGATCGTAGCAGTTGAAGATGAGCATTTTATCACTGATGCATTAAAGTCCTCTTTTACAGATGACAAACTCCATCTGCTCTCTTGAAATACTTAGCCAAACTAACCATGCCCAGAGTGCCACATCATGCCCACAGCTGCCTTCGGTGCTCTGGTATCATCATTATTACATCATTGGTACATGGCCATGACCATTCTGGGGAGGACCATTTATGTCAGAGAAATACAAAAGTGAGAGTGTTTTAAATTTATTGCAGTGTCTGAAGGACCTCCCTCCTTACAGCCATTTAAACTGCTATTATGATATGTTCCCCATCTCCAGGTAATAGGCCTGAAAGTTTACCTGAAGCAATCCCTCTCCTATGTTAGACATATTTAGAATAAAAATGATAATTTAAAAAACCAAACTACAAAACAGACCATGGCACTTTTTAAACAAAGACTCACATGAAATGAGTAAAGCAAATGTCACTTGTACTATTTCTCTGTGTAATTTCCAAAAACCGTTTTTATCGATTCATCTTTAATTAAAAGCAATAATTAATCCTCTGCACTATGCCTGACAATCCAGATCTGAGGTCAGCAATTCCACTAAAGCTAACTTGCAAAATACAACACACCAAATATGAAAATCCATATTTAGAAGAACTGGACTCACAAAGCTGGCTGTTTAAAAGTATGGAAATGGATATGGCATGTTCATGGATCAAAAGACTACTATTGTTAAGATGGAAATTCTAACAAAACCTATCTACAGATAAAGTAATCCCTATAAAAAACCCAGCTGACTTCTTTGCAGAAACTGGTAAGATGATCCTAAAATTTGTATGGAAATTCAAGAGACACAGAATACAGAAAACAATCTTGAAAATACCAAGGTTGGAGAACACCTATTTCTCAATTTCAATCTTACCACAAAGGAATAGTAATCCAGACACTGTGGAACTGAATAAGGATAGATACATAGAGCAATAGGACAGGACTTAAGAGTAAAAAAATAAACCCATGTATCTATTGACTTTGCAAAAAGAATACCAAGACCATTCAATGGGGAAAGAGTAGTCTTTCAACATGCAAAAGAATGAATTTAGATCCCTACCTCACACACACACACACACACACAAAAAAAAAAAAACTAAACACCAACAAAATAAACTTTTGTGCTTCAACAGATACCATCAAAAAGTAAAAAGACAACCACAGGAGAGAATAAATTTTTTTGCAAATCATATAAGGGACTTTTATCTAGAAAATATAAAGGACTGTTACAACTCAATAATAAAAAAACAACCATTGAAAAACAGGTTGTTCAACGTCATTAGCCAACAGGAGAATGCAAATAAAAAACACGAGATTTAGCCTAACTCTGGCTATACTTAAAGACAAGTGAGTGTTGGCAAGGATGTGGAGAGACTGAAACCCTCATAAACTGCAGGTGGGAATGTATGCAGCTGCTTGGGAAAACAGTCTACATTCCTCAAAATAAGGAAGTAACTCAAATGTCCATAAATTGATGGATGGATAAAAATGTTATTTATATAATGGAATGTTATTCAGCAAAAGGAATGTAATACAGGTACATACTGTAACATGGGTGAACCTTGAAAACATAACACTAAGTGAAAGGGCCACACAGTGTATGGCTACATATGTATGAAATGTCCAGACTAGGCAATCTAGAGGACAGAAGGTAGATTAAAGATTGCCAAGGGCTGGGGTAGGGTTGTCAGTATGTTTGGCAGGGACAGCTCAGGGGGTTTCTTTTTAGGGTAATGAATATGTTCTAAAATTTATTATGGTGATGTTACATAACCCTTAAGTTTACTAAAAGCCATAGAATTGTATACTTTAAATGAGTGGACTGCAACAGATGTGAATTATATCTCAATAAAGTTGTTTTAAAAAGAACATGGAATAATTAATATGGATTAAGATAGATAAATGTTTATTTTTGTGCAATTCCTGATGTAATTTATTGGATGACATGGAGATGGCCACTACTACCCTATCCCTCTTCCAGTTTCAAGAAAGGTAACAGGAAGTAACTGTATCCATGTGCAAAGATGTAAGGGTTCTTAACATCAGCACATTTTCCAGCCTGCTTTTTCAGGCATCTGCAATGATCCTTCTTACCATCTCCCAAAGGCCAATTTGTTTGCTTTGTCTTCCCATTACTATGTGCTGTCCATCTACACTTCACTCTGACACAAGAGTTACACAACTAGGACCTCAGGTCCTCTCTGACCCTTAATTTGGACCTCTAGCACCATGACTGAGGGGAAGCAAGGCTGACAATGCTATCCCTGTATGGGAGTGGTAAGCAGGCCTGATACCAAAGACAACTGGCATGGCTTAACAATCAAGCTGTTCTACAGCTTTCCAGATGGTCAAGATAACCCAAGGACTCTGCCCATTCCCACACAATGCTGGGGCAAATACAGATAACAAAGAAACAGCTAGGACAAAACAAAACTGCTAGTGGCAACCTCCCTGAAGGACAGTCACCTGAGGTCTACATGACTCTCTGCACTGTTGATCATAGGTGCCAGGCTCCAGCAGTGCCCTGTTCCTCCCCACTGTGAGATGCTGATTCATATCATCCAGACTGGCACTCAGAATGAACAATTTTTTAAAGTTAAGCCTGTTTTATTAGAAGCATGTATCGTGTAGAAAAATGAGAAGCTTGTGCAAGCAGCTTGCAGTCAGAAAATGAAAAAAATCAACAGGACCAGTGAGGAGACCAAGGGTAATGCACAGCACTGAATGATGAAGGCTGGACTTAAGGCAATAAACATGGAGGAAGGAGAGAGACCATTTGAGGAGGACTACTGCCATAATCTACTGAGGGGACTAAACCAATCCCCTGGTTCCTAGCTGTGCATTCACAAGATTGGGATTCACAGAGTAGTGGAGAGTAAAGGGCTCATCATGGGCACATTGAGCTTGACATATCCATGGGAAACCCAAGATATGTACACAGTGCGCCCTGGGAGTCATGAGCATATCATGACACTGGAATACACAGGAATAGAATCTTTCTTCCCAAGAAAACCTGCACAATCAGCCACTGATGTTGCTAGATGCTATAAACAAATGATAAAACCCAGTATCAATACAGAATTTTAAAACCTTTTAGAAACAGCAATGGAGAATCCCTCACTTTAAAAAAAACCTACCTCTATTAGAGAATACTGTGAAAAATTATACACTAACAAATTGGATAACCTAGAAGAAATGGACAACTTTCTAGAAAAATACAACCTTACAAGACAGACCCAGAAAGAAACAGAAAATCTGAACTGACCAATTACCAGCAATGAAATTGAATTCGTAATAAAAAAACTACCTAAGAACAAAACTCCTGTACCAGATGGTTTCACTAGTGAATTTTATCAAACATTTAGAGAAGACCTAATAACCATCCTCCTTAAAGTTTTCCAAAAAGCAGAAGACGAGGGAATACTTTCAAACTCGCTCTATGAGACCAGCATCACTCTAATTCCAAAACCAAGCAAAGACAGCACAAAAAAAGAAAATTACAGACCAATATCCGTGATGAACATAGATGCAAAAATACTGAACAAAATATTGGCAAACCAAATTCAAAAATACATCAAAAAGATAATCCATCATGATCAAGTGGGATTTATTCCAGGGATGCAAGGATGGTACAATATTCAAAAAACCATCAACACCATATATCACATCAACAAAAAGAAGGACAAAAATCACATGATAATCTCGACACTGAAAAAGCATTTGACAAAATTAAACACCATTCATGATAAAAACTCTCAACAAAATGGGTATAGAGGGCAACTACCTCAACATAATAAAGGCCATATATGACAAAACTAAAGCCAACATCATACTTAACAGTGAGAAGCTGAAAACTTTTCCTTTAAGATCGGGAACAAGACAAGGATGCCCACTCTCCCCACTTTTATTCAACATAATACTGGAGGTCCTAGTCATGGCATAGACACATAGACAATCACACAACACATAGAAATAAAATTCATCCAGATTACTCAAGAAGTTAAACTGTCTCTGTTTGCAGATGACATGATACTGTACATAAAAAACCCTAAAGAATTCTCCCCAAAACTACTAGAACTAATAACTGAATACAACAAAGTTGCAGGATACAAAATTAATACACAGAAATCTGTTGTATTCCTATATACTAATGATGAACTAGCAGAAAGAGAAATCAGGAAAACAATTCCATTCACAATTGCAACAATAAGAATAAAATATCTAGGAATAAATCTAACCAAGGAGGTGAAAGACCTATACATTGAAAACTACAAGACACCCATGGGAGAATTAGAGAAGACACCAATAAATGGAAATACATCCCATGCTCATGGATAGAAAGAATTAATATTGTGAAAATGGCCATCCTGCCTAAAGCAATCTACAGATTCAGTGCAATCCTTATCAAAATATCAACAGCATTCTTCAACAAACTAGAAAAATTGTTCTAAAATTCATATGGAACCACAAAAGATCCTGAATAGCCAAAGCAATCCTGAGAAGGATAAACAAAGCTGGGGTGATTAGGCTACCTAACTTCAAGCTCTACTACAAAGCCACAGTAATCCAAACAATTTGGTACTGTCACAAGAACAGACCCATAGACCAATGGAAGAGACTAGAGAGCCCAGATATAAACCCAAGCATATATGGTCAATTAATATATGATAAAGGAGCCATGAATATACACTGGGGAAAGGAGAACCTCTTCAACATCTGGTGTTGGCAAAATGGGACAGCTATACGTAAAAGAACGAAACTGTATTACAGTCTAATGCCATACACAAAAGTAAACTTGAAATGGATCAAATAATCCATGACCTGAATGTAAGTCATGAAACCATAAACTCTTAGAAGAAAACACAGGCAAAAATCTCTCGGATATAAACATGAGCAATTTTTTCCTGAATACATTTCCTTGGGCAAGAGGAACAAAAGCAAAAATGAACAAATGGGACTACATCAAACTGAAAAGATTCTGTACAGCAAAGGACATCATTAGCAGAACAAACGGCATCCTACAGTATGGGAGAATATATTTGTAAACAACTTATCTCATAAGGGGTTAACATCTAAAATATATAAAGAGCTCACACGCCTCAACACCCAAAAAACAAATAACCCAATTAAAAAATGGGTGGAGGATCTGAGCAGACACTACTCCAAAGAAGAAATTCAGATGGCCAACAGACACATGAAAAGATGCTCCACATCTCTAATCATCAGGGAAATGCAAATTAAAACCACAATGAGATATCACCTTACACCAGTTAGGATAGCCAACATCCACAAGACAAGGAACAACAAATGCTGGCAAGGATGCAGAGAAAGGAACCCTCCTACACTGTTGGTGGAAACGTAAATTAGTTCAACCACTGTCAAAAGCAATATGGAGGTTCCTCAAAAAACTAAAAATAGAAATACCATTTGACCCAGGAATTCCACTCCTAGGAATTTACCTGAAGAAAACAAGATCACAGATTCAAAAAGACATATGCACCCCTATGTTTACTGCAGCACTATTTACAATAGCCAAGATATGGAAGCAACCTAGGTGTTCACCAGTAGATGAATGGATAAAGAAGATGTGGTACATATACACAATGTAATATTACTCAGCTATAAAAAGAAAAGAAATCCTACCATTTTGCAACAACATGGATAGAGCTAGAGGGTATTATGCTCAGTGAAATAAGCCAGGCAGAGAAAGACAAATACCAAATGATTTCCCTCATTTGTGGAGTATTAAAAACAAAGCAAAACTGAAGGAGCAAAACAGCAGCAGACTCACAGACTCTAAGAAGGGACTAGTGGTTACCAAAGGGTAAGGGTTGGGGAGGGTGGTTGGGGAGGGAGGGAGAAGGGGATTAAGGGGCATTATAATTAGCACTCGCAATATAGGTAGGTCACAGCATGGCAGGTAAGCAGTACAGCACAGAAAAGACAAGTAATGACTCTATAGCATCTTACTATGCTGATAGACAGTGACAGCAATGGGGTGAGGTGGGGGCTTGATAATATGGGTGAATGTTGAAACCACAATGTTGTTCATGTGAAATCTTTATAAGATTGTATATCAATGATACCTTAAATAAATAATATAAAGCTTCACACAGTAAAAAAAATTTGCCTCAATCAAAATTTAACATTACGCTCATATAGCAAAATTCTTAGAGGCATTCTAATTAAACTAAAAACCAAAATAAGCACATTTCCATTGCTATTTAGTATATAGATTTCTTTCTGCTAATGTGATGACTTAAAAATAAAAAGAAAGCTTAATAAGGGGAAAGCTAAGTAAACCATAGTGCCAGCACAATCAAAGGAATATTATGTAGGCATTAGAAGCCAAAGGAACATGGATGTGGTAAAAAGAAGGTAATAAAATTATACACACATTATAATTACAACTGTGTTAATAAATATGCAAACAAAAATCCAAAGAGGGAAAATTCATTAAAATGCTAATAGCAGTTTAATGATGTGGCAATATAAATGACTTCCCATTTTCCTATTGTCTAAATCTTTAGTAATGATATATTACTTAAATAGTTTAAATATGCATTTTTTCAGATGGTAACTACAGTTACCTTGGTGAGCATTTAGTAATTATATTACTGATCAATTGCTAAGTTGTTCATCTGAAACCAATATAAAATTGTATATAAACTATATAATAAAAATAAGTAAAAAAATACATATTTTTAAAGCACTGAAATTAAAATCTCAAGTCATTCCACATTGGTTGGTAATAGCCACAATTTTATGTCATTGATGAATTACAAAAGATGCCATTTTTCTGAGAGGAGTACATTTCTGAATGCCTCACAGAATTCAAGTCTAATTTTCCTACAGGAATAAATTAGGAGGATGCACTCACAGGACACAGATGTTTTCAACCATTATTGTATTTGCTTTATGTTCTTTTTAAAAATTTTCAGCATTCTTTCTAATATTTTTAGAGAGCTCTCCCACAAAAAACAGCACAGTGCATCATGGGAATAGATTGCCTTTTTTCCATGGTGTTTTATTAATCCAATTTCCATTCCAAAGTTACTGATTTTGGAGATTGTATTATCTCCTATTAGACACACAATTTATTATATTTTCATGCCATATCTTTCCAGTTTGCATACTTCCTACAAAATGCAACTGCAATGGCATGGCCTTTACACACCACCAGAAATGGAACTACTACTAGCAAACAGAAATATAGCATTTTAATATGGTAAACAAAGGAAAGTCAGTATTTGCCTACTGTCAATAAATCAGAGCATCTGCCCAGCATGTAGAATGCTATCTGCTGCTTATACTGCTTTTTTTTCAGGGTATGTTTGTCCCTATTACTATGGCAGAAACATCTGTGGCAGGGAACAATATCTTTCACAGAACAGAGAAAATAATAATAAACATGGGCTATTAGTAAATGTTTTTTTCTTTCAATCATGATTATAAAAGAAATCTCTTGTTCCAAAATAGTAAAAGCTTTCTTTCCAAGAAGAGAATGGCTTATTCTCTCTTAACATACTTCCTTGTGTGAAGGAAGCCCACATGCCGAAGATCTGGCCATGAGTTCAGGCACTTTTGCTATTTGAGTGATATTTACTGTAAAACTTCCTCAATTGCCTGCCCCAATTGTATAAACTTGCCCACTGCCCCCAAGCCTTTCATGAATTATGTAAATTATATTACACAGTTCAAAGTAGAGGCAACCCCAGATATGGGAATATAACAAGGCTCTTTGCCCTCCTTCTCACCTGGCTACTCAGAGTACTCACTTATCAGTCACCCTTCTTCCCCATATTTTCATCCTCTTCTTCCTAGAAGCTCCCTCACATCACCTAAGTAATAGTATCAGTTTTTCAAGGAAAATGCATATAGTAGTTGACACTAAATGCTATAAAAATTTTTAAATTACACACTGATAGAGAATTTTAAAGTGCTTTGTGGGTCTCCCATCTTTAAAAACAAAAATAAAATTCTTTCAATGCTCCTGTGCTCTTTCTCTCTATAACAAAACTTTCTGAGTTGCCTACAATGTTCTTCACTTTCTTACCTTCCATACTCAATTCAATGTAATCCAACCTCTGCTCCCCTATTTCACAGAAACTACTCCTGGCCTTTCTTATTTACTGATCAAAATTAGGAGAGGAGATTCCAAATGAAAGGAACCAAAATTAATACATATAAAAAAGAGAACTAAGAGAAATAAATATAATTTTCTAAAGTTCTTTTAATCCTTTTAATCAAGTCAATCAATATCCTCAGATGATGTACCACTCTTATGGCCAGAATATGATAATATGAAGAAAAAAAGCACTCAAAAAATTAAAATTGTAAGCAAAATTAAAAATTCAACAGAAGGATTAGAAAATTAAGTCACAGAACTTGCCAAGAAAGTTGTACAAAAATATGCAAAATAAATTAAGAGAGAAAAGACAGAGTATTTGGAGATATAGGAATATCTGTAGATCAGTTAAGGAATTCCAACATCTGACCCAAAACTGTTCCAGAAAGGAACAGAGAGAACACAGAGGGAGGGAAATAATCAGAGAAATGATACGAAAAATTCCCAAGAACTGAAAGATACAAATCTACAAGTTGAAATGGCCCAGTAAGCACCTAGCACAATGATTAAAAGAGGTCCATCCAAACCAAGGCAAATTCATTTTCATAAAATCCTAGAATAACAAGGACAAAGAAAAATCTGGAAAAGAAAACATTCTAGTGGGGAGGTGGAGTATCTATCACACTGCAAAGCGATATATAAATCAAAACAGAATTAGGACCAGCACCAGTGGATCCAGTAAGAGGCAAAACACCTTCAAAATTCTGAGAGGCTATTTTCATATGAAGTTTCATACCCAAACAAACTATCCAAAAAATGTGGAGGGAGGATAATGGTATCTTGGGATAAAAATGAAATCAGAAAATACATCTCCCATGCACCCTTATAAAGGAAATTCCTGGAAGATGTACTCTAGCAAAATAAAGGACTAAAGCAAGGAAGAGAAAAACACAGAATTCACAGAAGAGTAATTATAACTTAGAGAGGCACAAAGTGAAGTTCCAGGATTGTAGCTGCAGAGCAGGCCTATAGAGTATCATAAAGAATGGAGTAGACATATGGAACACTTCCAGGGTCAGGTCTCAAAAATAAAAGAAGTCTCAACAGAGAATATGAGGTGATAGATAATAATCATAGACATCTTAGAGAACTAAGGATAACTATAATAAAAATCATACAAGTGAAAATACAAAATTATTAACAACAAAATTATAGAAGAAAAATATAATAATTTGGCTCTAAAATGATACTTCAATAGTGATAATGGTGGAAACAATATGATATAAGCAACACTGTGACAGAAATCAAGAGGATGGGGAAAAGAGAGGTAGGGTATAAAGGAAGTCAATAGTTAATGTCTAATATTTTTAAGTCAAAAAATCATATAGGCATATCATTTGAAAACATGGAGGTAACTATCAGAAGACACAACTATGAGATATAAGCAGCTGAGTCTGTGGAGCAGGAACAGTGTTGTAAGGAAGTGGAGCAAGGAATGTTTTTTATAATAGGATTTTTGGTACTACAATCTCCTATCCACAGTTCTAAAATCCAGAAAACTTAAAAAAAAAAAAAAACCTAGATTTTCTTTTCTTATATTTTACAATAAGACCTGATCTTATATAAACTCTTTGGGAGCAAAAACCTGACCTTAAGTGATAGGAAACTTAGTCTTTACTTATGCAACTTAAATTTAACTATTACACTTCAATGCAGAAACACTAATGTGTTTAAGGGTTATTAGCCCAACAGAGATATTTGATGGGTTACAGATTACCTTTCTAAAACCTGAAAATTTCTGAAGTCTAAAATATTTCTGACCTAAGCATTTTGAATAAAAGAGTTTGGGCCTGCATTTCATTTTTCAAAATGCTATATGCATTTATTATTTAATTCTAAAAATATTTTGTAGAAATAAAAATAGGCAGAAAGTACAAACAGAATAACAAGAGACTCATGTAACCTTAAACGGCTCAACACCTATTCCACATATTTTCCAAAAGTGGCATTATATCTGAGTCACTATTGAGGTGCTAAATAAGGAAATTCCCTTGTTTCATTAAGTACTTTTAAAAGAAATGGAGAGAAAAGGAAAGGGAGAAAAATTCACCTGACTCCTCACTCATCTCCTGGGATAGTCCCATCTATCCTGCTTTTCTAAAGCAAGACAGAGCTAATCTCTATTCTAGAGCTTTTCCCTACTTACTTTCCACATTTCTTTGCTCTCCATGCACATTTCATTTCTCTGTGATATGGCTTCATTATAGTAAGGTAAAAAATGTTCTCCATGCTATTAAGCCTAAAGGACATTTTCTAGCTTTCCAGTTGTTTTTGACTTGACACATTTTCTCTCTTCCTATTCTCTTCTTTTGATTTATATGACACAACACTCTAGTTTTCCTCTTACTTCTCCTTCATCTTTGCAGATGCCTCTTTTATTTGCACAACCTTAAATGCGAGGACTCCTCAAAGCTCCATTTTATCCTCTCCACTTCTCATTCTTATTCCCTTTTCCTGTGTTATTTAATCCATAACTTTGGTTTTGATGATCACCTTTGTGCATTTTACTAAAAAAAAATTTGATAAATCAAACGATCAAATTTAAGGCTTTTGTGCTTCAAAAGACACCATTAAGAAAACTGAAAAGACAGACTGGGAAAAAAATATTTGACAACCATATATCTGATTAAAGACTTGTATCCAGAATATAAAGAACTCCTGCAACTCAATAAGAGAAACAACCCAATTTTTAAATGGGCAAAAGATTTTATTAGGCATTTCATCAAAGAAGATACATGAATAAGCTTAAGAAATGATCTGCAAATTAAAACTACAATAACACTACATTCCCACTAGAATGACTATAAGAAAAAAACAGTCAATATCAACTGCAGGATGTGGCGAAACTGGAGCCCTCATGCACTGCCAGTGAGAATGTAAAGTGGCATTAGACAAACTGCTGGAAAAGAGTTTGGCAGTTTTTTAAAAACTGACCCCACAATTCCACTCCTGGGACTCAATCCAAGAGAAATGAAAACATATGTCCACACAAAAGAGACATATGTGAATGTTCACAGCAGCACTACTGATAATAGCAAAAAAAAAAAAACAAAACCAGAAACATTCCAAATGTCCATCAGGTGACAAATAAATAAGATGTGGCATATTCATACAATGGAATACTATTCAGCAATTAAAAGGAACAAACCAATGATACATTCCACAACATGGACAAACCACAAAAACATTATGTTAAATGAAAGAAGTCAGACACAAAAGACTACAAATAATCGTATGATTCTTTTTATGAAGTTTCTTGAAAAGCAAATTCATAGGGACAGAAAGCATATCAGTGGTTGCCCAGTGTTAGGGGTAAGAGCAGGCATTGACTATAAATGGGTATGAGGGAACTTTTAGGGGCAATGGAAATGTCTCAGGATGCAAATACAACTCCAAATTTACTAACCTCACTGAAGTGTACACTTATAATGGGTGAATTTTTTGGTATCTAAATAATATCTCAAGATGCTCATTTCACACAGTCTACAAGACCCTATGTGGTTTGACTCCTATTTAACTATCCAATCTCATATTGTACCACCCTCTCCCTCTACAGTCCAGCCAGCAACAGTCATCTCAAGACTTCCTAGGTTCCTTCCTACCACAGGGCCTTTACATATACTATTCTCTGACTACAATGCTATTCCATCCCCTTGTAATTTAATTAACATCCAACCATACTCAGGAAATCTCACATTTACAGGTCTTTATAGCATTAATGAAGAACCTCTACTTCATCAATAATTATCACAACTGGAATTCTATATTAATTGAATTCTTTAATTAATGACTTTCTCCCTTAGTGGGCTGTAAGCTCCCCAAAGGCAGAGATTCTATCTCATTTTGCTCACCTTTATATCTCCTCTCTGTAGCCCATTGCCTATTACATAAAACCCATTCAATAAATGTTGGTAGGATCAATCTCTCTCAGACAAGAGCCAGAACTAGCTGGGGATTTCACTTGTAATTCAAACTGTCACCAATACTGTTCATTATCTCAAATGCTGATCAAGTACCACAGTAGAAATTTATAAAACACTAACAAAAATTCAGTATTTTTCATCTTGGTACAATTGATATTGATTGAGAAGAAACTGATCTTTAAATGTCTGTAGCAGATCAACCACAACAGATTAAGTTCAATATTGTAATGAAAATCCAATATAATGAAATGTGATCTAAGCATCTTTAAGAATAATTGTTAAAAGGTCACAATTTTAAGAATCACTGATACTAGCAAAAGAAAGCTAAATTTTCATAATTACAGATGAGAAATTTTAATCTTCTGAATTAAAAACCCAAGGCAAAAGAAGTAGCAAGTTACTGAAGACATATCTTTCTAGTCAAACAGGGACATGAAACACACTATCACACTAACAGTATCACCCCAAAACCTATTCCCTTAGCTCAGCCAGGAAAGAAAAGCTCTCCCACAGGCAGCTCACATCTGGGCCTGGTCCATCTTGTCCTCAGGAGACTACTGAATAGAAAGGCACAAATCTCAAGGCATAAAAATTCCCCTACTCCTTTAATGTACTGAAAGCCAAAGTTAAACTTCTAATTTCAGAGAATTTCAGGGAAGGTGGCAGAGTAACACTAACACAATAAGGTCTCCATTTGCCACCCACTAGAAAAATGTCTGAGACAAAGCTGTGTTATTTAGACTTGGTCTGTTAACATTATGAGCTTCAGGAACAATAAGCCTATTAAAAAATATCAAAATTAATTAAAAATTTTAACTGTAACAGAATAAAGCAGTAACTATCAGAAAATATATATGCAATCACCAAAAGTAAAGCCATAAAACACACAAACATTTCCCACAGACTAAAGTTTACTCAGAAATAAAGGACTATAGTCTGTTAGTTTTAAAACCCCCCAGAAAAAATCAGAACATGACTAGAGGTAATAAAGACTAAAATCAATGAAAGTTACATAAAAGAATAAACTAGCAAAGCTGAAGGAGAAAATGAAGTCCAAATATAAGTAGTTAAAGCATGATAAAACAAGAGGAAAAGTATAAAAATATTACCTGTAAATTATAGCACTAGAGAAAAAACCTCCAGTATGTATGTGCTTCACATGCATTATCGCACTGAATTCTCACAGCAGTGCCAGGCAGTAGAGAAACTGTTTTATCTTCATTCCACACATGGCTTAGAGAAGTTAAGCAACTTGCCCAAGATTTCATAGCCATATTTCACTAAATAGTAGCCTGTGATGACTTACATGGTGAACCTAAAATATGTAGTTTTTTCCTTTTTTATCTCACTGTGGCAGCGCTGTTGGAAATACAAAGATAAAACCTGGCGTGTTTCTGGCTTTGTTATTGTAAAGAAGTTATAATCACTATGGATACAGAAGATAACATGGAATCCACATTTGAAGTATTAAATAGTAATATGTTTTTGTGCTGCACTTTTGTCTATGCGGAGGGACATTTGACCAAAGTAATGGGTATACTTGCTAAAAATTCAAGAAAGATAGTAATTTAGATATTGCAAAAGTGGGTATTCTAAGGCAGTACAATGTGCCTCAAACAGGTCTAATATAAAAGACATTTAACTTTGTCATTTTGAGTTCACTTGAAAATTCATATCACAAGACAGAAAAAGATTACATTTTAAAACTATAACCCACATCCTTAAGTTATTGTAAGGATATATTACATACATAATACTATTATATATCCTTAAACTATTATAACTATATAAAACTACAGCTGTATCTTTAAACTTTTCAGTAGAATATTCAAGGTCATATCCCAACATGCAACATCAAAGCTGGAGCCACAAAGAGGGCCAGGGTGGCCCCCAGGTTTGCCCAACAACGCTGCCCAGTGGGAAGAGAATGGGCCCGTAAGGAAAACTGATGGTGCCTGGTGCCAGAAGTCCTTAGCCAAAGCAAGTGCTTGGCCAGGAGAGAGGAGATACGCTGCAGACTGAAGGCCAGTACATGCAATTTAGATTCCCAAGAGGGGTCAAGGCTGACACAAGTGATTTGAAGATAACCTGGGACAGGCGGGACTCAGCTCAAGACCGGGCATGCTGTCTGTGACTTCCCCCATGACTCAGGGAGCCCTGAGCAGAATCATTCCACCATGTGTGTGAATTCGGTGAAGCAGAGGTGGTTACGGGGAAAATGACTAATGTTTGGATTTTCCCAAAAATTCTGAACCTGAGGAAAATCAAGGAGGAATATCCACAGGCATTCCTTTGCCAACAGGACAAATACAAGAATATTCAAAATGCTCAGGAGTTAACAAAAGGAAAAGAAGATTTGCTGGGGCTCCTTCAACATATCACTTCTAAGAAAGGGAAGTGTGAATCTGACTGTCTCCAAGATGGAAATCACCTTCAATGAAGTACAGAAATAGTCTATGGCCTCTAGATCCTCCAAGGGCCCTTCAATGCTTGTTCTGCTGAGAACAGTGTCTGATCCTTACAGATGAGGAAAGGGGGATGGAGGAAAAGTCCAGGCCACACACACCCAGAGCCCTTCCTGGGCATTTGCCATATTGTGTAACCAAGTGACCTGTTTGCATTTCCGTCTCCTGCACTGGCCTGTGGGCTCCTTGTGGGTTCAGAAATGAAGTCATGATTAAAATTACAGGGATAGATTGCAGCCATTTATCACAGGATGTTTCTGTTTGCTTTGCTGGGTAACCAGTGCCTCAAGCTTCTGTTTTCTCACAAGCCCATGGGTTGGACAGGCAGGTCTGCTGCTGCTCTAACCTGCCCTAACTCACGCAGCTGCACCAGACCCAAGTCAGCTGGGGACTGTGTTCAGTGGGGAAGGCTGGGCTTCTTCTGTGTGGCCTTCTTCCCAGGCTTCTTCATATAATAGCAGAAGCACCATGAGAGGGCTGGCCCCTGCATATGATGGCTCTGTTTGCATTATGTCTGAGGTCCCACCAGCCAGTTCAAGTCACCTGACAAAGCCCAGCATGAAGGGTAGGGAAACAGACTCTACCATTTAATGGGAGAAATCAGCAGTCACACTGCAAAGGGACAGAGACATTGGGAGGTGATTCAAGAGAGGCTATTTTATACCAATTCACCACATATTGTTTTTGCTATTTTTCTCTCTGTTAATAGTTACTGTTTTTATTGGTAGAGTTTTTTTATCATTAAGTTTCTTTACTCCTAAATAATTCATTACCTTCTTTAGTTTATAATATGGGGGAAAATGTTACGGGGCTCTGCTTCTATTTCAGAATAATGGATGCAAAATATTTCAAGGCTTACAGACTAGAAGTGTTTCTGGCAGCAATTCATACTATCTGAATTCATGTTCCTTAAAAAAAATGGATTTTTTTGAAGCATTTTTATTAAGTTGATAGTAGAAAGAACTTTGGCCACATTTTGATAACAGAAAAACCTAAGGCCATTATATTTCATTTGAAGTACTCCTGCAAAACGAATTCTGGTCACACACCCACTATATAATATAGCATACAATACTGGCTATGCAGACAGCCCCAGCTCAGGCTTCAGGAAGCATCTTCTCTGCTTACCGCAGTGGAGAAAACCAGAGCAGGGCTCCCTTTACCGATTCACACTTACCTCTCTCACTGTCCAAAGTATGTCTATCCAGCCAGGACAAATCTTCTCAAGGACCCCTGTACATGCCACTGTTAACTCTACCCTTGCTCATTCTGATACACCCTCTTGGGATGCTCTCCACACTCTGGGTATCACCCAAACTTCCTGGCACATCTCAAAACTTATCATCTCTGCGAGCAAATAGCAAAACAAGTTCCCCTTCCCCTTTCTTACCATGCACAGCACTTACTCAATATTCTTTAAAATGGTCTTTCAATTTATGATAATGGCTAATGCTATGTGTCAGCTTGACTAGGCCACAGTACCCAAATATTTGGTCAAATGTTATTCTAGATGTTTCTGTGAAGGTAAAAATTTGATATATATAATAGCAAGAGACTAAAGACAACCTAAATGTCCATTAGTATGAGACTGGTTAAATAAACCACACCACATTCACACAACAGAATATGATATAGCTACAAAAGAAAAGCATAAAGAATGTCTCTATATACTTGTATTGAGTGATCGCCAGAAAATAATGGGAAGAGTGAAAAACAAGGGAAGAAAAATATATATAGTGTGCCAGAAATGGCACTGGGAGGCCATTTAAAGTGGGACTGGGAGGCAGAAACGAACATGTACATGTACATGTGCATGCACACACATCATGAAAACTTGCTTATATGCTTTAAACGGAATGGGGGAAGGAGACAAGGATCAAAGCTAGATGTTTTTTATTCTGCGTCAATCTATATACTTGGCTCTGAAACCATGTACAAGTTTTCTGTATTATTAACTAAAACAACAACAAAACCCTTTTTAATCTCGAAACGTCAAAAGCAAAATGAATCCTAAATATTTACTGAATCAGTATAGCCATACATAAGTTATTTCAAATGGCTTAGAACACAATTTTGCCATAAATCCCTAGAGGAAACTACCCTGAAAATTTAAAAAACTGGAAATAAGTGTTTTTTAACTCTTAAATCATTTTCAGTAATCATACTGTAAGCAGTAATACTGATAAAAAAAAGTAATGGTATCATTATTAATAGGAACCAAAGTTTTCATTATTAATAGGAACCAAGATACATATTCAACCAGGAATATGCATCTTCATATTCATATTGAGATACAAATATGAAATTAAAGAAGTTCAGTAAAAGCCTCTATTCCTTAATTTTTACTGGAAAAATCAGGATGAAACTCATGGAGTATTTTATTTTACAAAACAACATATTTCCTAGCCCTGTCTGCCGAGAAAACCTGGAAGTAACCAACAAACCTATGGCATCCAGACTATGGTTCCCACTAAAAGGAACCAGGCTTCCTTGAGGAAAGGGTTGGTTCCAGATCCACAGTTGGAAATGTCCAAAGATGGACATGGACATATTGTCATACCAGAAAGCAAGAAGCATTCATGTCAAAAGGACCCAGGAGCCAATCTGAAGGTGCTCTCACTGGCCAAAGAAGGGACGATTTGATCATTAATAAAAAGAACTGTAATGGACTTAAAAAACAGTCAAATACATTAAAATTCATGTTGTTAATAATTTTTTTTAATTAAAGAAAAAAATCAGACCATCTTTAGAGATATTAAGGACCCTCCAAGAGTTATTAAAAAAAGGGAAATGAAGAATCACTCAATTTAACCTGTTTTCCTGGTATGAACTATACCTCTGGGTAACAAAATAATTGGCAAAGAGAAATTTCTCTATATAAGTATTATAGCTAATAAATGAAGAAGGAATGATGAAATTAGAGTAAGAACATCTTGCAAACCCAAGATTAAATAACAGATCTATGCAAATTATAACACCACAAAGAAAAAAAAACAATCGGACATTGTGGTGTTGGAAACTACCCTCTATGAAATATTCTTTCAACAAAAATGAACCTAGGGGGGAGGAGCCAAGATGGCAGCATGAGTAGTTCAGCAGAAATCTCCTCCCAAAAACATATATATTTTTGAAAATACAACAAATGCAACTATTCCTAAAAGAGACACCAGTAGATACAGTACAACAGCCAGGCTACATCTACATCTGTGAGAACTCAGCATCACACGAAGGGAGTAAGTTATAAGCCATGGCCCAGCAGGACCTGAACGCCCCCCTATCCCAGACCACGGCGGGAAGAAAGGAGTCAGAGCGGGGAGAGAGTGAAAGCCCAGGACTGCTAAACAACCAGCTCTAGAAATCTGTACCAGGAGCACAGACACACAGTGCACGGGGTGCTGCATTTTAGAGAAATGGAAAAGCAAAAGCTGTGAGCATGTCATTGCAACCGGCGCCCCTGAGACAAAAGAAAGTGCTTTTTGCAAGTCTTAAAGGGACAGGGACCTCACAGCAGGACGAAGTTGTCCCGAGACACCCACCCAAGCACCTGGGAATCCAGGGAACTCTAGGTGACCTAATCCCCTAGGCGGCAGCACAGCTCTGAAGCCCCTCATGGCGATAAGCAGCCTTCCAGTTATTCCCCCAACCAGCGCAGACCCCGACACACCGGCTCAGTAGTGGGAGAGCAACAGCGCGCGCCGGGTGAGGCAGTGCCAAAGTGGACCAGGAGTGGCCTGTGTGAGCCCACGGCAGTGGCGGCCGAGCAGCCCGAAGCAGGCCCGCGTGGATGGCGGCGGTGGCGGTGACACAGCAGCCCGCGCAAGCCCGTGGTGGCGGCACCTGAGCAGCCCAAGACCAGGACACATGGGCTGGCAGCAGTGGTGACAGAGCGGCCCACACAAGCCTGCCGTGCCAGAGGGGGCCGGGAGCGGCCTGTGCAAGCCCGCAGCAGCACCGCCAGAGGGGATGGAAGCGGCTGTGCGAGCCCGCGGCAGCAGAGACTGAGCGGCCCAGGAGGGGCCTGCGCATGCCGGGGGCGGCTCCAGAGGGGACCGGGAGCGTCCCACGGGAACCGGCGGCGGGGGAGCAGCCCATGAGCAGCTGCGCCCTGAGCATCTGCTGAGCCTGGCGCACAGCCGCCAGGGCCAGACCCAAAGGCGGCTGTTGGCACACAGCTGCCCAGCAGGGGCACCGCTTTTGCAGGAGAGCGCGCCCGGCACGCCTGCCATTCTCCACAGGGCTCTGCGCTACTCTGACAGAGACCTTGCCCACAGTAGCTTAGGGGATTAACCCAGAAGCTGCTCCAGGAGTGCAGGTAACCAACACAGGCAGCAGAGAAGGGCACAGTGACCAGCAAGCAGAAAAGGACTGTTCTCCCAGCTGACACATGCACTACCAGCCTACAGCTACCTCTATCACCATGAAAAGGCAGAAGAATTTAGTCCAGTCCAAAATACTCCAGACAACCCTTGAGAGAGGGCCGGGGGAGATAGACCTAGCCAATCTCCCTGAAAAAGAATTCAAAATAAAGGTCATAACCATGCTGATGGATCTTCAAAGAAATATGCAAGAGCTAAGGGATGAAGTCCTGAGGGAAATTACAGAAATGAAACAATCTCTGGCAGGACTTAAGAGCACACTGGATGAGGTGCAAGAGGCCATTAATGGAACAGAAACCAGAGAACAGGAATGGAGAGAAGCTGACACAGAGTGGGATAAAAGGATCTCCAGGAAAGAAAGAATATTAAGAGAACTGTGTGACCAATCCAAACGGAACAATATTCGCATTATAGGGGAACCTGAAGAAGAGAGAGAAAAAGGGATAGAAAGTGTCTTTGAAGAAATAATTGCTGAAAACTTCCACAAACTGGGAGAGGAAATAATCGCTCAGACCACGGAAGCACACAGAAATCCCAACACAAGGGACCCAAAGACGACAACACCAAGACACATAATAATTAAAATGGCAAAGATCAAGGACAAGGAAAGAGTATTAAAGTCAGCTAGAGAGAGGAAAAAGGTCACCTACAAAGGAAAACCCATCAGGCTATCATCAGACTTCTCAACAGAAACCTTACAGACCAGAAGAGTATGGCATGATATATTTAATGCAATGAAACAGAAGGGCCTTGAACCAAGAATACTGTACCCAGCATGATTATCATTTAAATATGAAGGAGGGGTTAAACAATTCCCGGACAAGCAAAAGTTGAGGGAATATGCCTCCCACAAACCACCTCTACAGGGTATTTCAGAGGGACTGCTCTAGATGGGAGCACTCCTAAGGCTAAATAGATGTTACCAGAGAAAATAAAATCACAGCAAAGAAAGAAGACCAACAAAAGACTAACTTAAGGCAAAAAATATTATCAACTACCCACAAAAGCAGTCAAAGGAAACACAAAAGAGCACAGAACAAAACACCCAACATATAAAGAATGAAGGAGGAGGAATAAGAAGGGAGAGAAATAAAGAATGACCATGCAATGTTTATAAAAGCACAATAAGCAAGTTAAGTTAGACAGTAAGATAGCAAAGAAGGTAACCTTGAACCATTGGTAACCACGAATCTAAAGCCTGCAATGGCAATAAGTACGTATCTTTCAATAAACACCCTAAATGTAAATGGACTGAATGCACCAATCAAAAGACACAGAGTAATAGAATGGATAAAAAAGCAAGACCCATCTATATGCTGCTTATAAGAGATTCACCTCAAACCCAAAGACATGCACAGACTAAAAGTCAAGGGATGGAAAAAGATATTTCATGCAAACAACAGGGAGAAAAAAGCAGGTGTTGCACTACTAGTATCAGACAAAATAGACTTCAAAACAACGAAAGTAACAAGAGATAAAGAAGGACATTACATAATGATAAAGGGCTCAGTCCAACAAAAGGATATAACCATTATAAATATATATGCACCCAACACAGGAGAACTGACATATGTGAAACAAATACTAACAGAATTAAAGGAGGAAACAGAATTCAATGCATTCATTTTGGGAGACTTCAACACACCACTGACTCCAAAGGATAGATTCACAAAACAGAAAATAAGTAAGGACACAGAGACACTGAACAGCAAACTAGAACAGATGGACCTAATAGATATCTATAGAACTCTACATTCAAAAGCAACAGGATACACATTCTTCTCAAGTGCACAAGGAACATTCTCCAGAAGAGACCACATACTAGGCCACAAAAAGATCCTCAATAAATTAAAAAAGATTGAAATCCTACCAACCAACTTTTCAGACCACAAAGGTACAAAACTAGAAATAAATTGTACAAAGAAAGCAAAAAGGCTCACAAATGCATGGAGGCTTAACAACATGCTCCTAAGTAATCAACTGATCAACGACCAAATTAAAATGGAGATCCAGCAATATATGGAAACAAATGACAACAACAACACAAAGCCCCAACTTCTGTGGGACACAGCGAAAGCAGTCTTAAGAGGAAAGTATATAGCAATCCAGGCATATTTAAAGAAGGAAGAACAGTCTCAAACGAATAGTCTAACATCACAATTTTCGAAATTGGAAAAAGAAGAACAAATGAGGCCTAAAGTCACCAGAAGGAGGGACATAATAAAGATCAGAGAAGAAATTAATAAAATTGAGAAGAATAAAACAATAGAAAAAAATCAATGAAATCAAAAGCTGGTCCTTTGAGAAAATAAACAAAATAGATAAGCCTCTAGCCAGACTTATTAAAAGAAAAAAGAGAATCAACACACATCAACAGAATCAGAAACGAGAAAGGAAAAAATCATGACGGACCCCACAGAAATACAAAGAATTATTAGAAAATACTATGAAAACATATATGCTAACAAGCTGGAAAACCTACAAGAAATGGACAACTTCCTAGAGAAATACAACCTTCCAAGACTGACCAAGAAAGAAACACAAAATCTAAACAAACCAATTTCAGCTACGAAATTGAAGCAGTAATCAAAAAACTACCCAAGAATAAAACCCCTGGACCAGATGGATTTGCCTTGGAATTTTATCAGACATACAGAGAAGACATAATACCCATTTCTCCTTAAAGTTTCCCAAAAAATAGAAGAGGAGGGAATACTCCCAAACTCATTCTATGAAGCCAACATCACTCTAATACCAAAACCAGGCAAAGACCCCACCACAAAAGAAAACTACAGACCAATATCCCTGATGAAAGTAGATGCAAAAATACTCAACAAAATATTAGGAAACCGAACTCAAAAATACATCAAAAGGATCATACACCATGATCAAGTGGGATTCATCCCAGGGATGAAAGGATTGTACAACATTCGAAAATCCATCAACATCATCCACCATATAAACAAAAAGGACAAAAACCACATGATCATCTCCATAGATGCTGAAAAAGCATTTGACAAAATTCAACATCCATTTATGATAAAAACTCCCAACACAATGGATATAGAGGGCAAGTACCTCAACATAATAAAGGCCATATATGATAAAGCCACAGCCAACATCATACTGAACAGCGAGAAGCTGAAAGCTTTTCCCTGAGATTGGGAACAGGACAGGGATGCCCACTCTCCCCACTGTTATTCAACATATTACTGGAGGTCCTAGCCACAGCAATTAGACAACACAAAGAAATACAAGGAATCCAAATTGGTAAAGATGAAGTTAAACTGTCACTATTTGCAGATGACATGATATTGTACGTAAAAAAACCCTAAAGACTCCACTCCAAAACTACTAGAACTGATACTGGAATACAGCAAAGTTGTAGGATACAAAACTAAAACACATAAATTTGTGGCTTTCCTATACACTAACAATGAACTAATAGAAAGAGAAATCAGGAAAACAATTCCATTCACAATTGCATCCATAAGAATAAAATACCTAGGAATAAACCTAATTAAGGAAGTGAAAGACTATACCCTGAAAACTGTAAGACACTCTTAAGAGAAATTAAAGAGGTCACTAACAAATGGAAACTCATCCCATGCTCTTGGCTAGGAAGAATTAATGTCGTTAAAATGGCCATCCTGCCCAAAGCAATATACAGATTCAATGCAATCCCTATCAAATTACCAACAGTATTCTTCAATGAACTGGAACAAATAGTTCTAAAATTCATATGGAAACACCAAAGACCCCGAATAGCCAAAGCAACCCTGAGAAAGAATAAAGTAGGGGGGATCTTGCTCCCCAACTTCAAGCTCTACTACAAAGCCACAGTAATCAAGACAATTTGGTACTGGCACAAGAACAGAGCCACAGACCAGAGGAACGGAATAGAGACTCCAGACATTAACCCAAGCATATATGGACAATTAATATATGATAAAGGGCCATGGACATACAATGGGGAAATGACAGTCTCTTCAACAGGTGGTGCTGGCAAAACTGGACAGCTACATACATGTAAGAGAAAGAAACTGGATCATTCTCTAACCCCATACATAAAAGTAAATTCGAAATGGAGCAAAGACCTGTTTGTAAGTCATGAAACCATAAAACTCTTAGAAACATAGGCAAAAATCTCTTGGACATAAACATGAACAACTTCTTCATGAACATATCTCCCCGGGCAAGGGAAACAAATGCAAAAATGAACAAGTGGGACTATATCAAGCTGAAAACCTTCTATACAGCAAAGGACACCATCAATAGAACAAAAGGCATCCTACAGTATGGGAGAATATATTCATAAATGACAGATCCGATAAAATGCTGACTTCCAAAATATATAAAGAGCTCACGCACCTCAACAAACAAAAAGCAAATAATCCAATAAAAAATGGGCAGAGAAGCTGAATAGACAGTTCTCTAAAGAAGAAATTCAGATGGCCAACAGACACATGAAAAGATGCTCCACATTGCTAATCATCAGAGAAATGCAAATTAAAACCACAATGAGATATCACCTCACCCCAGTAAGGATCGCCACCATCCAAAAGACAAACAACAAAAAATGTTGGCAAGGTTGTGGAGAAAGGTGAACCCTCCTACATTGCTGGTGGGAATGTAAATTAGTTCAAACATTGTGAAAAGCAGTATGGAGATTCCTCAAAATGCTAAAAATAGAAATACCATTTGACCCAGGAATTCCACTTCTAGAAATTTACACTAAGAATGCAGCAGCCCAGTTTGAAAAAGACAGATGCACCCCTATGTTTATCACAGCACTATTTACGGTAGCCAAGAAATAGAAGCAACCTAAGTGTCCATCAGTAGATGAATGGATAAAGAAGATGTGGTACATATACACAACGGAATATTATTCAGCCATAAGAAGAAGACAAATCCTACCATTTGCAACAACATGGATGGAGCTAGAGGGTATTGTGCTCAGTGAAATAAGCCAGGCGGAGAGAGACAAGTACCAAATGATTTCACTCATATGTGGACTATAAGAACAAAAATAAACTGAAGGAACAAAACAGCAGCACAATCACAGAACCCAAGAATGGACTAACAGTTACCAAAGGGAAAGGGATTGGGGAGGATGGGTGGGAAGGGAGGAATAGCGCGGGGAAAAAGAAAGGGGGCATTACGATTAGCATGTGTAGATCCTGATTCAAACAAATCACAGGGAGGGCTGTACAACACAGAGAAGACGAATAGGGATTCTGCAGCACCTTACTACGCTGATGGACAGTGACTGTAATGGGATTTGTGGGGCGGACTTGGTGAAGGGGGAGCCTAGTAAACATAATATTCTTCATGTAATTGTAGAGTAATGATACAAAAATAAATTAAATAAATAAATAATAAATAAAAACTAATTCACTGAATTAAAGTGAAAAAAAAAAAAAGAAAAGAAGTGAACCTAAATAAAATTAAACCTCTAAAAGTAACACGCAGTTCACAGGAAACAAGATGTGGAGTCAAGGAGAATAACATAAACGACATCACTGGGATGCATCCAGCAAAATTCATAGCATGAGCAGCTCCACAAGATAAATAACAGGACTTCTTCAGCAAATACATTTCAAGAACAAAGAAAATAAATAAGGGGAACTTATAAATTAAAATACATTAAAGAAAACATATCCTTTGTAATGTATGGATGGATTTTGTTTAGATCCTGATTCAAACAAATCAAGTTAAAAAAAAAAGAATTAAATAACTTTGGGGTGACAGTGGTATTGTAGCTAATGCTGAGAAAACAGCTCTTTCAGTGAAAGTACTAAATATTTAGATAGAATGATATGACAGCTAGAATTTGCTCAAAGATGCAGTTGGAAAGGGCACATAACAAGAGGCTGTGAGTAGATGCCAGCTGGTGGACAGACACACAGTCATTCATTGAACTATTCCCCTACTTTTGTGAATATCTGACATTTCCGTAATTAAGTTTTGAAGGTGTGATGAGTGACTGTATATCTATATGCCTTAAATTAATAATAAAATGTTCATTCATAGTATATACACTTTCCTATAGTTCTTTCAGTATAAGTGGCAATACTGTACTCTTTGAACTGTCTGTCCTCTAGGGTGCATGCCCTGTATTTCTCTAAATTTTAAATGAAAAGCACAGAGCCTGCCACATAAGAGGTGCTCAATAAATGTTAAGTGAATAAATTCTGTTTGCTATACCTCTCTCCTTCTCTGGTAAACCCTCCAACAACTCTCACATTAACAAAGGGCATACTGCCCCCATAGGCTGGTACCATGTACTTTACATATACTAACTAAATCAATCCTCACAACCCTATGAGGCAGATCCAACTATGTACATTTTACCCAGGGGAAACTGAGGCACAGAGAAGCAAACTGGCATGATCAGGGTCCCTCAGCTGGTGAGGGCCAGCCCAGATGGCCAGCAGGAAGCCTAGCCCCAGAGTCTGCTCTGAATCAGCGAGCTGTGAAGACTGTGCCTGCCATTCTTATTTCCTCATTTAGCAGGGTTGCTTCCAGCCCTCTGACTTTATGCTCTTTATCTTAGGGCTCTTAAAAACGACAAATGACAAATGTGGAAAATGTTTTGCAATCTGTACAGTGATATACAGATAGTTAAATGTCTAGCAGCCACAAACATGCTATGAGTTTTTGTTCAACTTTGTATTATAAAACACAATATAATAGATTTTTAGGAAATAAAATCATCCCTAAGGCCATTTCTTTTATTACTGATTCATACACATAAATTTGTAACTGGAAATGCTCTTATAGATACTGATACTTCAATAAACATGAACCTTAAATCTTTGAGATTAAGACCTCCAAAAATATGACTGGATATTTGCATTTCCTTCTTGGCTAGAATCCCTGAAACAAAAATTCCAAGTGTGTATTACACTCGTCATGGTTTTCACACAAGAATAAAAAGTATAGGAATTTTTAATGATCAACAGTTTTCCAGGTTAGAGAGCCTTTATTTTTTTCAACCTTCATGGTCCCAAGAAGAATTTCAAACAACCTTAAAAAAAGGATACACGCTAGACATGTCATCACAGCACCCAGACCAGGGAGACGCCACAGGCAGTCAGGTTTTGATCACGTGGGCTTTCCTTTCCCCACACAGTCAGTCATCAGACCCAAGGTCAACCAATACACTGGCTGAGGAGAGGCTCGTCAGGTGAGCTGGCATGTGGAATTTGGACACACGGGTCCAGAATCCATATCGGAATTAGACACTTTACAAAAGGAGTTGAAGCTGAAAGTTATACATGCAGCAAAGAAAGATCCTCAAAGACTGACAAGTGAGACCAAGGTCAGAAGAACCTAAGAATCATGAACAGAAGATATGAAATAGAGAAAAGATACCACGGAGGATGAAGACGCCTCTGGCTTTAAGGGAAAAATGGAGCAGATGATGAAGAAAACAGCAGATCCAATAAGCTAGTAAGTGTTATCTGGCCCTTAGAATTATGTCAGATACTGATAGCCATTCAGCCACAGTTTCTTTGTGGCCTTAAAATAAGCACTCTTTTTTTAAAGAACATTTAGGTCATTTTCTGTTTTATAAAATAAAAAAGAGCCTCATATACAATACAACAATAAGATATATTTAAATAAGCAAGGGAAATGTGGCAAGGAGAAAAAGAAAAAGCTAATGTAGTCTCTTCCCAGTTCTTCATGTCTTCTGAACATATAGGAAAGAATTTCAGTTCTCTCTAATAGCAGGGCATTTGTCCAGCTCATTCAAAAATGGTAATGTTAGGCAGGAAAACAGATATGAATGGGGTGGCAAGAAAATAAGGCCAGTAAACCCACTAGAAGGGATTCAAAGAGTTAACCAGTTAAAAATAAAAAGCTCAAAGGCCAGGAGCAACTTTGCCTAAAAGTTTGAATACTCCCCAGACAAAGAAAAGTACCTCAACATAGTCTATGTTTTCACTGTGTCAATTAGAACATAACATTGTAAGATTTACTTTAGCACCAGCTAAAAGGCCCAGATTATTCAGGAAGAATTCTATCTTAAAGCTAACTTTGCATTTTAATCAAACGGACAGTGGATCAGCCCACATTGGAGGTAAGGCAGACAGTCTTGATTAATATGCTTCCAGGTAGAAGCTGATATCCTGGAAAGGAATCAGAGGAGTATATTTCTTTGTTAAATTAAAAAAAGAAACTTAATGTCTTATCAAAGATGAACATTCTGGGACAGTTTGGCTGGTCTGCACCTGGCCCTTTGTTGCTTTTCTGAAAATTCTCAACCTCCTATAAAACCCCAGACCCTAAACCTTTCAGTGTGCTCCTCTCTCTGAGATCGCCTGCACTAAGAGCATTACTTAACTTTTTCCCAATCTTTCAGTGCTCCACTCTCTGAGGTTGCCCGCACTTCTAAGTGCGTTGACTTTCTCTATTTCAATAAAACTTAAACCCTTCAAGGCACCTCTCCTTCCTGAGGTCGCCTGGTGCACTTTTTCTCTTTAAGTAACTTCAAATAAAACTTACTCTGCTTCACTACTGTGTCTCTGCCTTTCAATTCTTTGTTGCAGCAGGGATAAGAACCGAGGAAAATACACGCTTCCCCCAACAGTAACAACTAAAGAAAATGTTGAAAAAAAAGAGCATCAAAATTTCATCTTTTAGGTATTTAAATATTTTATTGTAGGTTACTCTTTTCATTAGACAAGAGTTTTACTTAGGATCAGACAAGACCCTTACTCTATATAGACTGACGGTACAGGCTTAACTTTAACATCTTACTAAGAGTTATAAGACACAGTCTGGTTCAATTACTTGTGATTTCAACTCCATGCTGCTTAATTTCATTACCAATCATAATGTCATTTCTATCAGGAAAGCTTATATTACATTAATGAGCTATTTAAACATTGATACATTCTAGTACGTGAAGACGGTCTTCACTCTTGGTATCACCAGTGGTTAATTCATAATTTAAAAACCGATATATAAAGAGAATAAGAAGACAAGCTGTTAAGAGGAAAATAGATATGAGTGGGGAGGAAAGAGAACAAGATCAGTAAAGTCTCCTGTGTGTCAAATTGTAACATTTCCAGAATACCTCGCCTGACTTCAGTACATCTGCACATCAGTAGGTGTTCAGAGGGGGAAAGAAGTATGGCTTTAGCACATCATTCCTCAGGGGTGGAGGAATCTCTATATCAATGGGTAATTACCTGGGTAAGGAGGGCTTATTTGTACCTGAGAGGTGAGAAGGGAGGGCCTGTTTTTTGCTTCTGTTTGAGCAGGAAAGAGAGAAGGGCCCGGACTGCAGCTTGTAAGCAATAAACACATTTAAACTTTAATTCTGCCTTTGACTGATTTCAGTTTTTAGAGGTATTTTGCCCCAGGATTTCCTCTCCCCGGATTTGCAACCCCTAGAAAGGATTCAGCTAACCAGTTAAAACTAGAAATCCAGAAAAGACTGACTCAGAGTTAATGAGTTAACCAGTTAAAGCTCAAAAGGTCAAGAGCAACTTGGCCTTGAATGTTTGAATATTCCCCAGATAAGAAGTATCTGAGCACAGCCCGTCTTCATTGTGTCAATTAGATCATTGTAAGATTTACTCTAGCCTGCTAAATGGCCCATCTATGAACAGCATAATACAGACAGAGAGATTCCACCTTAAAGCCAACCTTGCATTTTGAAAAAACCCAGGAAGGTTAAGAATAAAGATTCTTAACATACTCTTTAGCAAACAACAAATAGCTCTGGGCACCTTGGAGGAAGGGCATACAGTCTTGACTGATATGCTCCCAAACCAGGAAGCTGCTATCCTGGGAGGGGACCAAAGCAGTAAATTTCTTGTGTTAAGCTAATTTTGCAGAATTACCTAAAGAACCGATAAGAAACTTAATGTCTCATCAAAAATACTTGAGACCATTTAACAAGTCCACACCCCTAGCCCTTTGCTACATTCCTGAAAAATCCTTAAAAGGGGGAACCCCCAACCTTTCAGTGCACTCCTCTCTCTGGGGTCACCCACAATTTCTAAATAACTTTAAATAAAACTTCTACTCTGTTTCACTACTATGTCTCTGCCCTTCAATTCTTTGTCGCAGCAGGGACAAGAACCAAGGAAAAAAACACAACGCCTCTCCCCCAACAAAGCCATGCGCTGCAAGAAAATATTTGCAAAAGACACATTTGATAAAGGGCTGTTGTCCAAACTATACAAAGAATTCTGAAAATTCAACAGTAAGAAAACAACCTGATTAAAATATGGGCCTAAGACCTCAACAGACACCTATAAGTCCGGGGAAAGGAAATCCCAGGGCAAAATACCTCTAAAAACCAAAATCAGTCAAAGGGAGAAATAAAGTTTAAAATATGTTTATTGCTTACAAACTGCAGTCCAGGGCCATTTCTCTCTTTTCTGCTCTAGCAGAAGCAAAACTGGCCCTGCCCCTCACCTCTCAGGTACAGATAAGCCCTCTGTTGCCCAGGTAATTATCCACTGATATAAAGATAAACTTCTCTCCACCCAAGAGGAATGATGCAAATGTAATAAAGCCATACTTCTTTCTACCTCTGAACGCCTATTGACAAGCAGATGTACTAAAGCCAGGCGAGATATTCTGGAAATATTACAATTTTACCCACACACCTCAGCAAAAACGAAACAAAGATGTCAAATAAGCATATGAAAAGATATTCCATATCATATGTCATCAGGAAATTGCAAATTAAAACAACAATGGGATACCACTCTACACCTATTAGAATGGCCACAGTTCAGAATTTTGACAACACCAAATGTTGGTGAGGATGTAGAACAACAGGAACCCTCCATCATTGCTGGGGAAATACAAAATGGTACAGCCACTTTGCAAGACAGTTTGGAGGTTTCTTACAAAACTAAACACCCTCAACCATATGATCAAGCAATTGCACTCCTTGGTATTTATTTACCCAAATGAATTGAAAACTTATGTCCACACAAAAACCTACACATGGAAGTTTCAGCATCTTTATTCACAATTCCCTAAAGTAGGAAGTAAGCAAAATTTCCTTCTGTAGATGAATATATAAACAAACTGTGTAACATCCAGACAGTGGAGCAGGGCAGTAAACAGTAACTGACTTGGCAGAACCAAGAGTGCTGAATTCTAGTGACCTTGGGAAAGCCATAAGCAGTTAATTTATGTTGCAGAAGTCCTGCCAAAGGCTGAGGAACTGACAACACTGGGGAGGTCCAGGGGACTGCGGGCTTTAAGTAAAATTGGAATCAGGAGGATAACTGATAAATTGATCAAAAGTAGCTAGGTCTAACCCTTCAGCTCACAAGGCCAGGTGAATAAAATGTGCCTACTGTGAGTATTGAGAACTCATATTCTGAAAAGTGGTTATCATTCAGGACAAAAGTGCTCCCTACTCCCTGGCAGAGTCCATATTCAAATGGTCTCTTGAGGAAAACATCTCCAATTGAGGTCCTGTGGACTCTCACAAACTAAATCTGGGGAGAAAAAAATCACATAATCAAAATTTACCATATACATGAAGAAGTTTATCTCTGTGAATGAGCACATACACACACACACAAATAACAGAAACAATACGCTAAGAGACAGGAGCTGAGAATTTTCAAAACAGATGAAAAACTTGGATTGAAATACAAGAAAAACAATACATATACCAACTAATATAAACAAAAAGAACTGAATACCAAGACACACTGCAGAGAATGCAAAATAAAGTCAAAAGAAAGATTTTTAAACAGACAGAGAGAAAGGACTGATTACTACAATTAGATTTGCCTAGAGAATTCTCCCCGGTAACAAGAAAATCCAGAAGACAACAGATTGTCCTCAAAGCACAGAGAAAATGTAACTCTCATCTAGCACTGGATGTAGAGCAAAACTATCCTTCAAGAATTAAGATGAAATAAACATTTCAAAATAAATAATAACATAGAGAGTTTATTACCAACAGACTTTCACTACAGAAACTGCAGAAAAATGAAAAGTTATCTCAGAAAAGGAGATAATAAGATACCAGAAGGAATGATACAAACGTACTGGTAAACATGCATGTAAACAAGCATTTCACATGGTACAAGTAAGTTTGCAATTTGTGAGTTTAAGCAAATGAGAGAAATGTAGAAGTATGAAAAACCAAAGAGCTTAAGGCATGAGGAAGAAGAGGTCTTTATATTTAAAATATTTTAAAGACTTGCATTTTCTTGGAAGACAATTACGATATTGATAACTTTGAGCTTTGTTAACTTCCAAACCAATACAAAAAAAAAAATACCTAAAAAAGGGAAAAGAGCAAAAACCTCTATTTTTTTTAAACGAGAACAAATAAGAAAAAAGGAGCATAGAGAAGTGAAACAGAAAGCACAAAAATGGTAGGTATCACTGCAAATATACCAATAATTGTAATTTGAATTAAATTGAATTAAAATGGCCAATTAAAAGATTGTGTTTTTCATAAAATATAAATAGTTCCAGATCTACAAGACATATCCAATGAATAACAACACAAAAAGTTGAAAGTAAAAGGATTAAAAATGTTATGTCTTAATCAAAAGAAAACAGGGTAACTACAATAATATCAGAAAAAATAGGTTTATTTCAGCTGTTACCCACTGCAGGTGAGAGAAAATGAGAAAACATGGTCTTAATGAGTAGAAATCTCAATTGAGAAACAAAAATTATGAAACAGAATGGAAATCCTAGAATTGAAAAGAATGAAAATTAAAATAAAAAACTCACTGGATGATCTTAACAGTAGAGTGGAGATAGCAGAAAAGTCAGTAAACAGAAGACAGACAAATACAAACTACCCATGCTGAAAAGTAGAAAAAAAAAGATTAGAGAGAAATGAACTCTCACAAACCTGAGATAGTATCAAGCAGTCCAACATACATATAATTAGAGAGACAGAGCTGGAAGAAAGTGAAACTGGAGTAGAAAAATATCTGAAGATGCAATAGTCAAAAACTTCCCAAATCTGATTAAAAATATTGACTTACAAATCCAAGAAACTCAGTGAACACTAAGTAGGTTCAATATAAACAGAACTGCACCTGAGCATAATAAACTGCTGGAAACCAAATATAAAGAGAAAAATCTTGAAAACACCTAGAAACAAAATAACAATAACACTGACAACAATAACAGTAACAATATGAGTAACAGCTGACCTTTTATCATTAAAAAATAAAAAAAATGAAAAATCAATAATGCTGAAAGAAAAAACTCTCAGCCCAGAATTCCATATGCAGCAAAAGTATCCTTCAAAAATAAAGGCAAAATAAAGATGTTCAGATTAACAAAAACTAAGGAAATACCTGATAAAAACTAGGATCTCCAAAAAGGAATGAAGGGTACCAGAAATGTTCAGTATGTAGGTAAATATAAAGAACTATAATTTTCTCCTCTTAATTTCTTCAGAAGATACTGGCTTTTAATGCAAGAAGTAAAACATTGGGGCTTATAATGTAAATACATATAAAATCTATGATAACAATAGCACAATGAACAGGATGGGAATGGTATAATGCTGCAAGGTTCTTATGTTTTATGAGAAGTGGTATAATATTAACTCTAAGACTAGGATAGATGGATTAAGGATGCAGGCGGTAAATGCAAACACAACCACTAAAAAAACATTGCTAAATCGTCTACTGAGAAACATTCAATTAGGTCTAAAAAGGAGGAGAAAAGAGTGTATCAGAAAAAGAAAAAAGAGAGCTAAACCCAACTGCAGTCAATTCTCATTATTCACAGGAGTTATGTTTTATAAGTTGCCACAAATACTGAACTAGTGAATATGAAACCACTGCTCCTAGGGAAAATACAGGTTAGGTTCCTGTGAGCCTCTGGTCACAACACTTCAGTGAACCAATCAATACATAACCTTGTTTTATGTTTGTTTCTGTTTCAAGACACCTTATTTATTAGCAAATATATACTGCTGATTAACATTGAACTATGACCAATAGCACTACAACTCATGCCTGAAGGAAGTTTATCTATAACGTCTGTTTTTTCTATTAAGGCACTTCACAGCTTCCTACACTTAGGAAAAGCTAGACAGCACATCAGCACTTTGCAGAGGGCAATTTTAAACAGTGATATATACATGGCATGTAAAAAACAAAGCACTGAAAACTGCAAAAAGGACACATTTACAATACAAGAACTGAAACAAGAAACCAGAGTACGACTTGTTCAATCTAAGTCATGAACACATACCAGATGACAAATCCTTCCATGCTCTGTGCATGTCCACGAATGACCATGAGGCTGCTGCAGATATTGATTTGGGGGTTACAAATTAATTTTGGCAAGCAGGCAAATTTGCAGATGTAGAACCCATGAATAATGAGGATGAACTTTCTATTAGTAAGTATATCAAATATAAAGGAACTAAATACTCCAATTAAAAAGTAGAGATTGTCAGACTGGGGAGAAAGAAAGAAAAAGAAAAACCCAAGACCCAACTATATTATATCTACAAAAGATGCACTTTGAATATAAAAACACAGGTAAAAGTAAGAGGATAAAAAAAGATAATACCATAAAAACATTAATGACAAGGAACACACAACTTTCCACAACTGATATTAAGATGAAATTTTAAAAATCTGAATAGCCACATATCTATTAAATAAGTTGAACTGATTAGCCTATCTTTTTGCAAAATGAAAACTCAAAGCTCAGATAGTTTCAATGGTGGATTCCATCAAATACATGAGGAAGAAAATGAAGGAGGAAATATTTCCCAACTCATTTTTAGGTGGTTTGCATAAACCTATAAGCAAAGCCTCAAAAAATTACAAGAAAACGACAAATTATAAACTTAGTTTATGAATATTGTTGAAGATATCCTTGGCAAACTAACAAAAATCAAAAGTAGTAACTTTAAAAAAAAACCCATGGGGTTTATCCCAGGAATATAAACTTACATTATATTAATATAATACATTAACATTAACAGAATCAATGTCTTTTAACATAATAACAGATGCAACAGAGGCATTTGACAAAAATCAACATCCATTCTGAGTTAAAAAAAAAACAACCTCAGCACACTGGAAAGAAATGCCTGTAACCATGTAAACCCACAGCAAAAATATTTAACAATGAAATCCTGAGGATTTTCTCTCTATGACTGGCAACATGCCAAGTATACCCACTTTGACCACGTCTAGTAAACAATACACAAAAGGTCCTACTTAGGCATAAAAATTGGGAAGGAAGTTGTAAAACTGTTTCTTTTCATAAGCTACATAATTGCTAACAAAGAAACTCCTAAGAAAATCTAAATCACTTTAGCCAAAATTAATCTAAATCAATTTAGCAATACTGCAGAATGCAAGGTCAATACACAAATTTCAAATGTATTTCAATATAAAAGCAAGAAGAAGAAAATGAAATTAAAAAAATTTTTAAATGTCAAAAAAACAGAACAATTATGAATAGCTTTAACAAAAAACAAACATGCCCCATACACTGAAAACTATGAAACACTGCTGAAGGAATTAAATACCTAAAAAAATGACAACATATACTTGGCTTGTAATTTGGAAGATTCAATACTGTAAAAATGTGGATTCTGCCCAAATCAGAATTCCATTCATCTTCTTACCAGGCATTTTTTATAGAAACTGGTCACTGGATTCTAAAATTTATATGGAAATTCAAAGGATCTAGGACAGCCAAACAATTTTGTAAAATAATAAAGTTGAAGGACTTACACTACAGACTTCAAGACTTATTGTAAAGCTACAGTAATTACCATAGTATGGTCCAGGTCTAAGGAATGACAAATAGATCAGACTGCACAGTTCAGGAATATATTCATACTTACATGGTCAATTAATTTTCAGAAGAGGCACCAAAGCAATTCAATAGGAAATGGAAAGTCTTTTCAACAAATAGTGCTGGAGCAACTGGACATCAACATAGAAAAAAAGATGAGCATCAACCCCTATCTCATACCATAAACAAAAAATAATTTGAGATGGATCAGAGAAATAAACCTAAATCTATAAAACTCCTAAAAATAAACATAGAAAAATATATTTGCACCATGAATAAGATGCGAAAGTATTTGACAAAATTCAATATTAAGGAGTAACATTAGAATGGTGTTCAATTAACACTGATATCAATATTACATCAGTTAATATATATACATGTGTATATATAAATATAAGTAAAAAAATACAGATGTTGTGCATGTGTTTATATACACATAAAAAAATATATACTAGCTCTGTCCACTAACAAGGCCTAGATGTAATGACACACTGGTTGCATTAATATGTCATGCACTCAGATCTTGTTCTCCATTAATAGAAACAAGGGTTCTTGGAGAAGAGCTGATTCCAGGGCTGAGGCATACAAACTGAGCCTGGAGCATCTTTTTGCGCAAGAAAGCATGTAAGTGCTCAAAGCATTTGTGGAGACATAAAAAGGGTACAGGAGCCAGCTTCAAAAAGTTCACATGGATCAAATTTGGAACAACTGGAGTATCAAAATACAGTAATGAATAGCCACTAAGTAAGACTTTATCTATGAATCATTCAAATAAAGGGAGAGGAAGGAAAGTTCTTCTTAATAGGCAGAATGCCAATTAATAAACACAGAAGAAAGAATGGAGCTGGAAAATCATTACTGGATGCTAAAACTAGCAGGTGAAAGTTTGATGAGGAACAGGATATTTTTATGTCAATAATTATTAACTTCAAAGGGAAAACTGTATCTTGGCAGTGAAGAATTCTAGCAGATAGCAACTTAAACAAGTATTTAATGTTATCACCAATATTGGAACTATCATCAGGTGGCTCCTAATACATTATACTGAGAAAAACAAAAGCAGCTTTTGTGTTATCCCTGTCTAAAATGTATAACCTCAATCCAATCATGAGGAAACTTCAGACAAGCATAAATTGAGGGACATTCTAGAAAACAACTGGTCTGTACTCTTCAAAAATACCAATGTCAAGAATGACGAAGAGGTTGAAAACTATTTCAGATTAAAGGAAACTAAAGAAACAAGCTCCCCTTGCCTATTATTCACCACCCCATTTTCCAGCAGTCAGTAACTCAGACTTCCCACAGCACTTCATTTGGGGAGCTTGCCTTATTAACAATCTCTTATATCATAGCTCATTTTATTAACTACACCAACTTGGTGTTTTACACCACCTAACAGCAATAGCATGTGGCCACACTGTAAGGACAAGACTTCATCATCTCCATCCATTCCAAATAGTTGTGTTAGTTTTGGCACAAGATCACATAATTCATGGCAAAGACAATATACATCATACAGATCAAAAAAAAATTCAATGTGATTTTCACTGGACACTGGACAAGAAAAGCAAAACAACAATAAAAGACTTTATAGTAGAGGCAATAGTTGAAAATGCAATATGAACTGTGACTTAGATAACAACACTGTATCATTTATTAAATTCCCTGACAATTTTACTGTGGTTACATAAGAAAATACCCTGGTTCTTAGAAAATATATAACTTTGACTCAAATTAATCAGAAAAAAAAACAAAAATGCATATGTATATATGCAGAGTATGATAAAGCTAATATAAACAACTGGTAAATTGTAGTAAAGGATATGTGGTAATTCTTTGTACTCCTATATTTTTTCTATTAGTCTGAAATCATATCAAAAAAAGTTACACATAAAGTGAAAGAAATAACTGAAAACTGGAAACGTCTTTTTGACAAATATAACAAACATAAGGTTACTTTCTTAAACATATCAACTATATAAAGGAATCAGGGGAAAAAAGCAGTAAAATCCCAAAAGATTACTGGGAAAGGGAGATGTACAGCCAATTTACAAAAGAAGCTAATAAAGATTTAAAGGGAAAAATAAGAACAAACCAACTTCACTAAAAATTCACTAATAATTTAAACAAGCAAAGAAAGACAACAAGATGTTTTCCACCTGTTAAATCAGGTCCTTTATTTTTTAAAAACACCCAACATTGGCAAGGATGCCCTATCATGGCCACTCAATACCCTGCTAGTGGGAGTGTTAAAACCTTTCAGTAAAGCAGTTCAGTAAGTAACATGAATCAAGAGTTTTAAAAATATCTACATCGTCTCACCCAGTGTTTCTACTTGACACTATCTTAAATCATTTGAACTGTGGATTAAAATATATGCCCAAAGATGGTATTTACAGTAGATATTTATTTATATCTAGATAGTTATATATATTAAAATAAGCTATGTTAATAAAATGCAATTGCAGTCATTAGAAGTTATTAAAAATGGGAAACATTAAGCAATAAATGTTAAAAGAATAAAGTTTATAAAAATGGGCATTCAGGATGACTTTGTCTAGGTAAAAATTCATAAAGCCCAAAATAATAAAGTTAATAACACTGATTGCTTGAAAATTAATATAAATAAGGACTGTGAACACCTATTCCAAGTCTCAAGGTCGTCTATGAGATCTCTCCTGGCCCACCTGCCCCCGCCTGAGAGTCACCATTCCCTGCACGGTGGTATCATTCGCAGCGACTTCCTGGCTCCCTCAGCACTCTGAATGCTTCCTGAGAGCATGGCACCATCCCAGTCGCACTCATTAAACCTTTGCTGCTTCCTATTTATGCATTTTCCCACCTCATTTCACACAGGGAAAAAACACTATCTAGCCACTAAAGTCACCTCAAAAATGAAATTTAAAGTGAATATGAAAGTTCATCAAGAAGCAGTTTATCTTTTCCTTGTTCTTTCAAATAAAAACATTAAGAAGGAAACACCCCTGGGGCTTTCTTTCAAAATCCCAGACTCTCAAGGCAGGCTTCAGACAACATGCAGAGGCCACATACCTGATTAGTGTGCTAGGACCACCAGTGTCATTGTCAGTTCACTTTTGTGTCAAGTAATATTTGTTTTTAAGTCTAATCATTAGCTGCCACCGAAAAACACACCCATCTGTGTGTTGCACTGCTCATCACTACCCAGGGCCACACCTGACACCAGCTGTGCCCTATTCCCCACTGATTCCACCTTTCACTTGGCAACTTTCCACCTCATTAGCTGAAGAGAGGACAGTCCAGGGAAGGAGGCCATGAGCAGGACTGGCAACATGCAGAAACCAGATGGGAGTAGGCTGACCACAGCTATGGCAGAAAGCTGGCCGAGAGGCAGCCATTCTCAAATGGGGTGATTTGGCTGCCCAGAGGACTTTTGGCAAAGCTTGGAGACATTTCTGATTGCCCTAACTGTGGGGATGCTACTGACTTCTAGTGGGAAGGGGCCAGGATGCTACTAAACACCCCACAGTACACAGGCCACCTCCCACAAAAGAGACTTCTCCAGCCCCAAGTGTCAGTAAGTGCTCAGGTTGAGAGGCCTGCCACAAACTGCTTTATCCACTAGTATAGTCCAGCCTAATACAAACTCAGCAGCAACACGACACTCAGTGGGTGAAGAAGACTTGAGTAGCTTATAGTAAATGTACACACACAGACAATCTTCCTCAGCCACATGCTAAGCAGGGTGAGAGAAGTGTTCCTTTGGTGACCAAAATCTTACCTCAGGAATTGGGGGAAAAAAGCATTATTTAATAAAAGCAGTACCATTACCTCATTCCCCAAGGCTTGCTCCCCACTGACTAGAGTCCTTCAAACATGGCTTCACAGCAAAAACTGTAAGATAATGCTATCAAAATGACCCAGACTGGCAATACACCCACATAGCTTGATGACAAATTTAGCTGCTTATCTCCACAGGACCTCAGAACCCAAACATATAGCTCCCAGTTTAGCTTAAAAGTGGTGAACATTCAAAGATCACTCCAAACGAAGAAAATAGTAGCACCGCTTTTCCCAGATGAATAATCAAAAACTACACCAGATTTAGAAGGAAGCAACATCTTCAAAACTGAGAAAAATAGTATTTAGTCTACATTTCAACAACACGAAAATTGCAGATAAAAGAGAATTTAGTGTATTAATCATTATTGTAATTTAGTTAAAATCATGACCACTGCGTCACACTACTATATGTTTTTTTCTAGATTATTTTAACATCTTCATCATGTCATGATTGTCAAGCATGGAAGCCAGAAGGTTAGAGAAATCATATGCATTGCCAAAGGGTTTCAGCCCTGGGCAAGTTTGCTATGGATTCAGTGTGACCAAAGAAATTGACAGCAAAACGTTCTTGGGGTGAAAGGGTTATACCCAAGTTTATTTCCAGGTGGTGGGTCAGTCACTAAAATCCCATTCACTCAGAGCAAGTCCGCCTGCAGCAAGCCAGTCTCTGCCTCCGGGCCCCTCTATCCGCACAGCCATCCCACACAGCCATCCTCTGAACCTCTGTCTTCTGCTCTGCTCTCCCGCAGTCTTGCAGCCCTGCCACCGTGTCATGTCCAGAGTACTGGGCGGAACTCTTTATATAGAGTCAACAGCCATGTATTGCCCACAGGTGTGCAGTGAGCTAGTCAACCAGGGCCAGGTGAGAATCCTGGCCACAGGAACTCTCTTTTTATCCACACATATAACACCAACTCTGCTGGCTGAAATATCTTCAACCTGACTCTGAAGCATCATTTACCAGTCCTGGACCCTTGTCCTGTCAGGGTTAGGAAGCATCTAATACTGAAAGTGGCCCATTTCAATGTTGGGCAGGAGTAACTTAGAAATCTATTCATTACACTGACTCAAAAGCACCTCCTTTCCATCTACAGGTGTTAGTTTTGCCCTAGATTAGAATCACATGGAACAAACCTAATTATTCTCAATTTATCAGCCCTTCTATAAGATTATCTCGCCCTCCCTACCCCAAGCCTTTCTCTTCTCCAGGTTGTAAACTGTGCTCTGCTCATGAACTGTGTTACAGCTAGCTCAAGTATGATTCAGTGGGAGACAAAAAACAAGAATGGAGAACTGAAATGAATCTTTGTGATAACCAGTTCAAATCCAACCCCACTTCTATAAATGAGTAAGCAAGGCAGAGAGAAAGATGAAGCAGGCCTGCGTGCCAAAGGTCAAGCAGCTACTTAGGAAAGTCAGGAGTGGACCTCAAGGTTTCTTAACTCTTAAGTTTTATGGTATCAGAACTTCTACCAAGTTGTATGAGATGCTGTGTGTGGAGAAAGTGAAGGTTCCTATGGCCAGGATTCTCACCTGGCCCTGGTAGGCTTTCTCACTACACGTGTGGGCAATACATTGCTATTGACTCTATATATATAAAGAGCTCCACCCAGTGCTCTGGGTGACACAGTGGCAAGACCGCATGGCTGCACAGCTGCAGGAGAGCAGAAATTGGAGTGGTGGCAGTGCCAAGGACAGAGACTGAGACAGCTGCCAGAGCAGAGAGGGACAGAGGCAGAGACTGGCTTGCTGCAGGCAGACTTGCTCTGAATGGACGGGATTCTAGTGATTGACCTGCCACCATGGGGACAAAGTTGCGTATAAACCCTTTCATCCCAAGAATGTTCCACTGTCATTTTTTCAATCTCACTGAATCCATATGAACTTGTCCAGGGCTGAAATCCAATGGCAAGACACTGTGTTACTAATAGAATTGACAGTTTTTTTAACTTCTATGATGAAATAGAAAAATATTTTCAGTTTCAAATTAAAGAAAACCTCACATTGTTATAACCATCCTATCAAACAGTGTAATTATTATCATCCCTACCATATGGATGAAGAAACCTAGGCCCAGGGTCAGGGTAAGCACTGAAGCTGGCTCCAAAAACCCATATCCTTAACAATTATGCTGAGTCTATACAAGAATATCCCTAACATTATCACAACTGAATTAACTGAAAACTTCCAGTAATTCTTTAAAATTATGTTTTCTTAGAATCTAATATGAAAGTTATCCTTCCTGAGAACATATTTACATTACTTTTTTTTTTAATTTTTATTTTGGTATCATTAATCTACAATTACATAAAGGACATTATGTTTACTAGGCTCCCCCCTTCACCAAGTCCCCCCCACATCCCCGTTCACAGTTACTGTCCATCAACATAGTAAGATGCTGTAAAATCACTACTTGTCGTCTCTGTTGCATAGCCCTCCCCATGCCCCCCACACACTATACATGCTAATCGTAATGCTCCCTTTCTTTTTTTCCCACCCTATCCCTCCCTTCCCACCCATCCTCCCCAGTCCCTTTCCCTTTGGTAACTGTTAGTCCATTCTTGGGTTCTGTGCTTCTGCTGCTGTTTCGTTCCTTCAGTTTTCTTTTGTTCTTATACTCCACATATGAGTGAAATCATTTGGTACTTGTCTTTCTCCACCTGACTTATTTCACTGAGCATAATACCCTCTAGCTCCATCCATGCTGTTGCAAATGGTAGAATCTGTTTTTTTCTTATGGCTGCGTAATATTCCACTGTGCATATGTACCACATCTTCTTTATCCATTCATCTACTGATGGACATTTAGGTTGCTTCCATATCTTGGCTATTGTAAATAGTGCAGCGATAAACATAGGGGTGCATCTGTCTTTTTCAAACTGGAGTGCTGCATTCTTGGGGTAAATTCCTAGAAGTGGAATTCCTGGGTCAAATGGTATTTCTATTTTGAGCATTTTGAGGAACCTCCATACTGCTTTCCACAATGGTTGAACTAATTTACATCCCCACCAGCAGTGTAGGAAGGTTCCCCTTTCTCCACAACCTCGCCAACATTTGTTGTTTGTCTTTTGGATGGTAGCCATCCTTACTGGTGTGAGGTGATATCTCATTGTGGTTTTAATTTGCATTTCTCTGATGACAAGCGATGTGGAGCATCTTTTCATGTGTCTGTTGGCCATCTGAATTTCTTCTTTAGAGAACTGTCTATTCAGCTCCTCTGCCCATTTTTTAATTGGATTATTTGCTTTTTGTTTGTTGAGGTGTGTGAGCTCTTTATATATTTTGGATGTCAACCCTTTATCGGATCTGTCATTTACGAATATATTCTCCCATACTGTAGGATACCTTTTTGTTCTATTGATGGTGTCCTTTGCTGTACAGAAGCTTTTCAGCTTGATATAGTCCCATTTGTTCATTTTTGCATTTGTTTCCCTTGCCCGGGGAGATATGTTCAAGAAGAGGTCACTCATGTTTATGTCTAAGAGATTTTTGCCTGTTTTTTTCTAAGAGTTTTATGGTTTTGTGACTTACGTTCAAGTCTTTGATCCATTTCGAATTTACTTTTGTGTATGGGGTTAGACAGTGATCCAGTTTCATTCTCTTACATGTAGCTGTCCAGTTTTGCCAGCACCATCTGTTGAAGAGACTGTCATTTCCCCATTGTATGTCCATGGCCCCTTTATCAAATATTAGTTGACCATATATGTTTGGGTTAATGTTTGGAGTCTCTATTCTGTTCCATTGGTCTGTGACTCTGTTCTTGTGCCAGTACCAAATTGTCTTGATTACTGTGGCTTTGTAGTAGAGCTTGAAGTTGTATTTACATTACTTTTTAACAAATCAAGATAAATTTAAAGGTTTACTGTATGTAGCTTCCTAGCATAAAATATCATGTTAACTTAAAAATCAGATTAGAGTTTAAAGTATCATCTTCTACATCAACTATCCTGAAGAAACTCACCTAAAAGTAATCTTTCTGGGAATAACACAGAAGGAACTCATTTATTGCATAGAATTTTTGGAGAAACCCTGGACAGGCAGAGTTTCATGCTCTCAATCATTTCACAAAGGCTCTTCCACATAAGATTGTGTGCTATGAACAAAATAAATATTAAACAAATAAAATGATCTGCCAAATTCATACAAAGGTAAGGAAACATTAAGAAGTAATAACGGTATGGATTGAGCACTTAACTTAAGCTTCTCTTCCACCAAGACACTATTAAAACAATAGTTAAAGGATTTTTTTAAAAGAAGCAGCTTAGTTTCAGGGAAGATCAAGTAACCTGTACTTTTTGCTTTTTGTCCCACTAAGCACAACTAAAAACTCTGGATAGTATATATAAAACAATTATAAGACTCTGAAAGGCAGAGAGAAGGCAGACCAGCTAGAGACCTCAGGATTCAAACAATAGTGTTGAGTTCCATGGGTTTGTTTTTGCTTCATATATCCCAAGCTTGTTGCTGAAGAACTGACAACACAGAAACACCAAGGAGTGCAAGGCAAAAAAAGCTCCCCCCCCAAAAAAAGCATATTCTTTCTAACCAAAGGACTAGGAAAGGGTCAGCCTAGAAAGACAAATAACTTTTAGATACCCTGCTCCCAGCAAACACCAAAAAACAGTGACCACACCCCAATATAGGACAGCAAAGACAAATGGCGGATTAGATTTCTGCTCTGGCCCAAAAGTAACAGCACCCCAACATCCCCACCAGGATGGTATCAGAGAAGGCCAAATATATGGCTGAGACTTTCATCCCCACCACTGTTAGGTCTCAGTTTAAACACACACACACAGAAAGGGTCAGCAAATAAAAATAAGACATAAAGAAGAACAAAAGGAATTTCAGAACTGATAAACACAATGACTAAAATATAAAAATCAATAAATGACCTCAACAGCTGAATGGTGAGGACAGCGAAAAGAGTCAGTGAACCAGAAGACAGAACAACAGAAACTAACCAATCTGAATGACAGAGAGAAAACAGACTGAAAAATAAAAATGAACAGAGCCTCAGAGACCTATGGGACTCTAACTATAAAGATCTAACATTCATGTCATCAGAAAGGGCTGGACTGAAAAAGACCTTGAAATAATGACTGAAAAATCCCAAATCTGGCAAAAGATATATACACTTACAGACTCTACAGATTTTGAGCAAACTGCAAACAGGATAAATGCAAAAAAGTCCTTACCACTACATCATAGTCAAACTTTATAACCTTAAAGACAAAGAAAGCATCTTGAAAGCAGTGAGAGAGAAACACTTTACATATAAGGGAAAAATCACTTAAATGACAGCAAATACTTCATCAGTAACCACAAAGGCCAGAAGAGACACAACAACTTTCAAGGAATGAAAAGAAAGAACTGTAAACTCAGAACCCTATATCCAACAAAAATATTATTCAGAGAGGAAGGAGAAATCAAGACATTCTGAGAATAAAAGGAAGCTCAATTTTGAAAAATAATCAGTGTAATCTACAATGTTAAGAAGCTAATGAATAAAATCATGTGATCACATCAATGGATGCAGAAAAAGCATCTGACAAAATTCAACATCTGTTCATGATAAAAACTCTCAGAAAAATAGGAAAAAGAACTTCCTTAACATTATAAAGAGCATCTACCAAAAAAATACACCTAATATAATTAATGATGAGAGAACAAATGCTTTCCACCTACAAGTGGAGAAAAGGAAACTTTTATTTAACATAGTGCTGGAAGTTCTAGCCTGTGCCATAAGGCAAGAAAAGGAAATAATAGGCATGAGGCATGCAGATTGGAAAGAAAGAAAGAAAATTATGCCTATTTGCAGGTGACATGACTGCCTAGAAAGAAAATCCAAGGAATCTACCAAAAATTCCCAGAATAAATGAGTTTAGCAAAGTTGGAGAATATAAGATAAACATACTAAAATTAGTTGTACTTTTTGTATACTAGCAACGAAAACAATGTCATGAAAAGTAAAAATAAAACACCATTTACAATCATGAAAAAAATGGCATACTTAGGTATAAATCTAACAAAGATGTTTTATGCTGAAAAGTATAAAATACTGATAACAGAAATCAGAGAATTAACAAATAAGATGCATATTGTAGAAGTGGAAAACTCAATAAAGTTAAAACATGTGTTGTTCCCTAATTAACATATAGGTTTAACAACATTCCTATCAAAATTTCAGAAGATTTTTTTTGTAGATATGGACAAGATTTTAAAATATATATTGAAAGACAACAGACATACAATAGCTAGAACACTTTTGAAAGAAAATAAATGGGAGAAATCAGTCTACTGATTCCAAAACATATGACAGAGTTACTATAATCAATAGTGTGTGGTATTGGCAGAGGCACAGACATATACCCTCTGGAACAGAATAGAGGACCCACAAATAGACCCATGCAAATACGCCCAAATGATTTTTGATAAAGCAATTCAATGGAGGACAGCTTTTCAACAAATGTGCAAGAGAAATATGAAAAAAAACTAACCTCAATCCAAGTTTCACAATTTACACAAAAATTAACTCAGTAGTTCATGAACTTAAGGGCATAACCTAAAACTATAAAATTTTTAGGGGAAAAAAAGCACAGGAGAAAACCTTTAGGATTTAGGGCTAAGCAGAGTTCTTAAACTTGACACCAAAGGCATGATTCCCAAGTGGAAAAATTTATAAACTGGATCTCATAAATATAAAGACTCTTCTCTGCAAATGAAAAAAAAAAGACAAGCTACCAACCAGGAGAAAATATTTACAAACCACATATCTAACAAAGGACTAGTATCTAGAGTAAAAAATCTCAAAACTCAACAATAAATCAGAAATGACTAAAATAAAGAATAGTGTCAACAACAAAATGCAGGTGAGGATAAGGAGGAATTGGGTATCATCTTTACATTATTGGTAGGAATATAAAATAGTACTTCTACTCTAAAAAAATCCATTTCTTAAAAACTACACTTGTAACTATCACGGGACACAGCAACTACACTCCAGGGACATTTATTTATCCCAGAGAAATGAAGTCATATGGTCACACAAAAACCTGCACACAAATGTTTGTTAACAGCTTTATTCAAGCTAGCAGATGATTTTACAAATCATGGTACATCCATGCGATAAAATATTAACCAGCAAAAAAAAAAATGAGTGAAAAGGAACTATTTGGACATGCAACAACCAGACAAATCCCCAGAGAATTATGCTGAGTAAAAAAGCCAATACAGAATGTGTGATTCCATTTACATCAACCTTGAAAAGACAAAATTATAGAAACAGGAAGACAGACTAATTATTGCCAGGGGTTAAAAAAAACATTGGGTACAGGGAGAAGGGGGTGTAGCTATAAAAGGGCAACACTGAAGATACTATGGTGACAGAAGTATTCTGCATCTTGACTATCACAATGCCAATGTCCTGATCTTAGTATTGAACTTTAATTTTTCAAGATGTTAATTATGGAGGAAACTAGATAAAAGTTAAATGGGAACTCTCTGCATTATTTCTTACGACTACATATTAGTTATCTCAAAATGGAAATTTTTATTTTAAAAAAAAAAGGAAAAATATGAATCACAAGGTCACAAATGAAGAGGGCATCCAAGCAGACAAAAAAGATTTCAACATGTTTTTTGAAGGCAGAAAACATATTAAAAAGTAACAAATTTAGCAAGGGGAAGGAAGCTACAATATAAAATAAATGATAAAGATACAAAAGAACTAACTTGCCTTAAAGGATAAAGATACACAAATAACTAATTTGCCTATAGGATGTCAAGTGGCCTAAGCCTCAGGTTATGAGTGGTAGCAAACTACTGGCTAAAAAATAGAGATAAAAGTCCACAAATAATCTGGTCCCTTGGCTACCTCCCCAACCAGAAACTGCTACCAGACGTGGACTGCTGTCACAATGAAAACCTAAACAAGTTGTATTTGCTAGCTAAATCTTCACTCTGCACGCAAGGAGGAACTTCAGATTAGAGAATAAAAAGATGATCCACTTCATGCAGTGGAAAATATTTGGAAAATATGTTGATGGCTCTCAGAAGGTAAACTACATACCTGATATGCTTAAAGCTCTATGGGGGAAAAAGCCAGAAAGTGAAACTTTATATAGGGAGCATTGGTTACTATTGACTGTTTCTAACAAGGTATTGCAAGAAAACAGTAAGCTCAGAGATCAGATTATAGTGTGACCTGTAGATGGCTCCCACTGACTCAAGACAGAGGCAAGGAGTAAGAAAGCAGAAAAATAAAGTAGATTTGAGAACTAAGTCTCAAAAATAAGTTTTGATTCTTGGCGTTTTGAACTGATGAGAAGCAAATGAATAAGGAGTCTGCTAAGTTTCTGAGAGAAATATATTGGCAGAAAAACAACAAGACCTAAAAACAATCTGTAGGAGTCCAAACTTCTACAAATAGGCCAACTTCATAGTACACAAGGAAAGTATGCTCCCAACACCCATTCTGGTGTGGGATATGGCCAAATAGGAAAATGGAGAAAGAAGAACCTCCTAGAGGCCAGTCCCTGCGGCCATGGACTAAAAAAGGATGTGAGAGTTTCTCCCAGAGAACATCAGTCCAATCAAAGAAACATCCTTCCCTTCGAAGGATGGGAACCTTCCTTTACAATGTCTGTCCATAGGATTAAAGAACTGCTACACAAGAGTGGCTTGTGTGTCTCTATGGTTCATGTTCCCAATGGGATTGTTTATTCACCATGTTGTGTTCTTATTAAACTTTATGGGGAAGAGAACGTGTCTTCTTAGTTCACTTGAACAAGAAAGGCTGATGTGGACATGACAGACAGCCAAGCATCAGAGATTCCGATATTTTAAGTGAAAGCAATGACTTGTTGGATGGGGGCAGGGTGGGCAGTTAATGAGCTCCATTTGTGGGAAGAAGAATGAAATCGTCTGGGGACCAGAATGGCCAGCTGAGGCAGACTCAATGCTATTTACCCACTGCACAGTTTCCTGATCCTGGGAAAACCAAAAGCCTGCATTTGCCAGTCTCTCTTGTAATTACGTTAGAGGCCATGTGACTGATTCATGGCCAATACAATATGGGGAGAGTAATGTTTCCCAC